>NW_004524588.1:18510017-18516414 GCF_000260255.1 Octodon degus
TCAAGATGATTTCATACCAGGGATGCAATATTTTTTCAACAAATACAAAGCAATAAATAGAATCAAAGATAAAAACATCACATGATCATCTCACCAAACATAGAAAAGTCCGTCATGCAAAAAGCCCTGAATAATTTGGGCATAGCAGTATAGTGCAAAATCAAATAACAGCTCTGTGCAAGAAAGCCAAAGCCAGTGTCTTCCTAATGGTGAAGAACTGAAAGCATTTCCTCCAGGATCCAGAAAAAGGCAAAGATATCTGCTCCTACCGGTCTTTTTTAATAAGCACTCTGAGTTTTGGGAGAAACCTTTAAAGTTTCCACCAAAAAACTCTAACAATAACATCAATGAAACTGGCAGAAATTTTAAGTCAACATAGTATATTCAGTGCTTTTCTATATATCAATAATGAACTGGCTAGAACGAATTAAAAAGCACAATGTGATTCACCACCAACTCAATTACATACATTCATGTATACATACATATACATAAACATATAGATACATGCACACGTTCATACATACACACGTATACCTCAGAACAAAACTAACTTAGGATGCAAAAGACTTCCACAATGAAATTATTAAAAAGAAGAAAAAAATTGTAGATGGCACTGAAAGTTGGAAGGGATTCTCACAAAGTGTTTGTGATAATTAATAATAAACCATCCTAAAACTCATAAAAAGCATGAAAGCATACAAACTCTAAAACACTCACAACAATTCTGAACAAAAAGAGCCGTGCTGGTCATATCAATATACTTCATTTTTAAATGTACTACAGAGCAATAGCAACAAATCCAGCATGGCAGAAATATGGACATGAACAGAATAGAACTGAGGATCCAGAATAAATTCAGTATATACATCCAACTGAAAAATGCCAAATTACACAGTGAAGAAGAGTGAGCCTCTTCAAAAAGATGCTTTGGAAGCTGGATAACCACATGTCCAAAAAGATGGAAAGTCTAGCCTTATCTCCCATGTTACATATAAGATGATCATATCCCTTCATGTAGCACCCGGTATATTGAAGCTGGTAGAAGAACATGTAAGGGACTCACTTCAAGATGTGGGACAGAGGGAATGATTTGCTATATGTGTAGGGCTGCAGCAACTCGGCAAACAAAAGTGAGAATGAACAAGACAAGTGGGACTCCATCGAATGAAAAGGCTCTTGTACAGCTAAAGAAATATTGAACGGAATTTAAAAACAGCCTACAGAGTGCACGAAAACGTTTAGCAGCTATTCATTTGACAGAAGATTAATTCTCAGAATATATAATGAAGTAAAAAAGTAATAGAAAAAGGATAAATAATTGAATGCAACATTTCAAAGAATCTCAATGGACACTGCTCAAAAGAAGAGCTATAACTGGCCAATAAACCTAAGATGAAAGGTTCATTATTTTCAGCTGTCAGCAAAATACAAATCAAAGGGACGTTGAGATTTTATCTCACAGCAGTCAGAAAAGCTCTTTTCCCTGAAACAAACTTCATGCATGCTGTTGAATAAGGAAAAAAAATGAAGCCCCATGAAATGTTGGCAAGAATACAAATTTGTATACTCATTATGGAAAATTTATGGAGTTTCTTGAAAAAAAGTATTAATAGAACATAAGATCAAGAAAGTCCAAACCTATCTGTGTATCCAAGAGAAATGCAAGCATGCAAAAGAGATTACAATACGGTTTTGTGAAAACACGATTCATAATGCCAGCTATAGAACCATTGCTTGCACTTCAACTGATGAAAGGATAAAGAAAATACGGTGCATTAACACAGTGGAGCATTGTGCGTTCATTAAGCAAAAGAATTCGCATCACTTACCGAAAAGTGGATGGAACCAGAAGACGTCAAGTTAAGTGCGTTAAGTCAGACACCAAAAGATGAGAATCAGGTATTTTCTCTCCTATATGGAAACTAAAAGATAAATGAACTTGAATTTAGACTAGCAAAGGGCCTGTTCGGAATGGCATTTGGTCTGTGGAAAAGGGTGAGAAATTGGAGAGTGAGGGATGGCAGAAAAGAGCTGGGCATGCGCCTGGCACAAACTGCGCAGGTATGGAAACGTCACCGTAAAATGCATCCATTCTAACATGTAATATGTGTTATCACAATAGTAAATATTCAAAACAGAACAATTTATTGTGTAATGAAGCGTACCTTCTTCTCTCACATTATTGGTGGATATATCAATATTGAGCATTCGGTCATGGAGACATTATTTTCAAATACGTGTTTTCATTTATTCCTTACTGGAAATTTGATGATGACAATTCGGAACAAAATATTCTAAGTAAAAATAATTGATTTAAAAATCTAGTAGCTGGTCAGCGAGATAGCTCAGCGGACTAAGTGCCTGCTTAGGCAAGCACAGGGATGGATTCCCAGAACCACATGCCACATAGGCCCCACCCCCAGGGAGGGCTGAGCCGGCTACTGATCCTAACACATGCCTGCAATCGCAGCACTGGGGAAGCTGAAAACAGGAGGACCACTACGAGTCCGAGCTATGTAGTGAGACTCTGCACAAAAATACATTAAAAAAATAAATAAGAATGAAATAAAACAAATCTGGTAGCTATGCTCTGAAATTTTGCAGATGAGGATTTCACTCCTCTCATCTCCGCAGATGGCCTTCTCTACATTTATCCCGTCTTAACTTTCTGACGGGATGCCATCAGTATTAACTAGCACATTGCTCAATGGCAGTGGAGATAAAATCTACGCGTGTGTGTGTGTGTGTGTGTGTGTGTGTGTCTACTTAGAATGAATAGTATTCAAAAACAAGATGGCTCATAGCGGTAGGCACTCCTAAAGAGGCACAGCAGTGGTGAAGGCTGCTTTCTCCACAGGAGACCCTGGGGACGTGTGGGTCAGAGATTCTCCAGCAGCCCTGGAACACAGCCGTGCGCACTCACCTGAGACCCTGGAGTCAGACGCTGTTTATATGACCCATGTGGAGAAGGATTTCATCATTTTCTACTCCACAACCCCACGTAGGTGTCTTTAAGATTTGTTTGGTCATCTTTATGGTCTATTGGCACTGTTCTATGATTCTAGAAAATCAAGGTGAACTCAAAAATTTAACAAACAGAGAAATTTTGAGTTTTATCAATAAATTTTCATAATTATTACTTGTGCTTAGGAACGGGTATGTTTATACTCATATGTGCTTTTAAATTGTTCTTTTGTTATATAAAGTTGTAATTTACAATGAAATGTATATGCTATATTAAAGCAAACCAATACATAGAAATCCTTATTAAATTTTCTGTTAAATTTATTTAGCATTTTTGATTAGATATTTTACAGATCCCAGGATTGGCTGCCTCTTAAATGATATACTCCAACCTCTTTTTAAAATATTTCATATGTTATTGTATTTATAGTAACAGCACTGAACATTCATCCCTATTCCAGTAGGAATGTGGATACCCTTTGATAAGTGGGAGAAACTGGCACAGTGAAAATGAGGTCTAATGTCCAGAATAGTGGTTAGTATTTTGCATCTAGGTAATCATCTTAGGAATTGTTACATTTAAATTTTCTAATTTTCCAATTTATAAATTTTATTTTAACAAACCATATCCTGGGAACAGGTAAACACACCTGTCCCTAGCTTCGCACACAAATAAAGGTATGGATGTAATGTACAAAACTAACTGAGTTTGGAGATGCACGTAAGAAACCATCACCACAATCTATGTCTACGATTCTCATCCTCTAAAAAGTCTTCCTTTGCTTTTTTATTATTGTTTGTATGTAGTACAGATATACCTGATAAGCATATTTTTAGGCATGTAATAAAGTATTACTAGCTATTGACACTATCCTAGAGCAGTAGATCTCTATAACATATTCATCTTTTGTAACCAAAACTGACCCAGCTTGTGTATTTTATTATGTTGTGAAAGAAACACGATATCAGAAGGTCATTTTTTTTGTTACCTGCTCACTGTGTGAACTTGGGTAAGTTCTTTTTTCCTGCTGAGCTCCTATTTTTCCCTGCTGAGCTCCTATTTTTCCCTTGGTTAGACAGGATAATTCTTGTTATCTAGCTAGGCTATCCACAGTCTGGTGAATGAGAATAAGGCATATTGTAGACAACTTGTAGAATCATTTTCCAATCTTTTGGTGCTCTCCTGAGGTTCCACTTTAGGTCCTCCTCTGCCAGATTTTTTTGTTTCCTTTCTGTAGAAATGAGTCTGTGTTGAGGTAATAAGCCTTTTCCCTAAACATATAGTGGCATTTCTTTGGACATACTTGTCTCTTGTTTTAAAAAAGTCTAAAAACATCCTAAAGAATACCAACATAGTAAAAGACCATTTTCTAAGGCTTACCACTCTATGTCTTCATAGACACGAAGTCTTGGAGAAATGCTACAAATGGCTCCTACTTTATCACACAGCTTATTGCTGGTTTCCAGAAATATGCCTGGTGTGATCCTCTACAGGAAATATTCCGGAAGGTAAGTTGACATTTTGCTTCAAGTATTTCATTTCATTGTTCATAAAAAATCATCACTCTTCACTTTTCCCTCAATAATGACGTACTTGTCAGGCAGGCAAAAGCAGAGCGCTAACATGTTTCTGTCACGCAGGTGGTTTAGAAGAGGATCTCAATATGCCACGGTGGGAAACAAAAGCAGCCTGGCATGCTATAAAAATAGAAGCTTGTATTTTAGGCCTGTGAGGCTCTGAATTATTATATTGTAGGGAATGGAAAGTATATAAAATTAATTTTCTTTTTTAGTATATGAAATATGTACACACCATATATCCTGCTAAAATATAGGCTGTATACTGGGGAAATAGCCATAAATGAGATGCATCTGTAAGTATTATCTGCCTAAAGCTCACATTTTTGTGGGATGTACTGGTGCTAAAAATGTAAGTCATCAAACAAATATGTGATTGCAGATTATCATGGTATGCAGAAGGAGAAAGACCTTCACTTGTACAAGAGAAGGAAGAAACTTAAATGGAATGATGTGGATGGGAAAACATAATATTTCTTAAACTGAGAACATTTTTTAAATTTCTTCTCCTCATTCCTAATAAATTTTTCCATTGCTCTTACTCCTATCTACCCAGTATGTATTTCATTTACATGTTGGATTTTTTTATCTATACATTTCTCATTAAATTTTAAGCCTTGTGAAAGCAAAGATTTCTTCAGTATTGCAAAGTACCTGTTATAATTTAAACAGCAAACAGTAGTTATTTAATGAAAACTAGTTAAAGTAGTGGATCAATGCTCCTCCTTTCTTACGAAAAATAGAATTGTTATTATACCCCAAAGAGGTATGGTTCCTTTTAAATTCAAAATTGTATAGGACAGTAACACTCTTCTAAGAAAAGAGGGCTCTTTCTTTACTAGGTTACAGAACATCACATCATTGCAAAAGTAGACATCATGTGCCTAAGGATCCTGAAATTTATGCTTTGTTGGTGAAAATGGATTAGAAATGACAATATCAAAGATTTACTTAGAAGAGACCAGACATAATGCACTTAATGTACTTCAGATCTATCTCTTGGGACAGTCCAGAGCAAAAGACTTCACAAGTCCATTTTTTTGACAGTGGTACGAAAGTTCAAACCTGGTTCAAGCCTGAAAGACAAGATTGTTGAACTGGAGAGTTGTTGGATGGGTAGAGGAATCCGTCTATGCGTTATGAATTTAGAGGATCTTACAAATTCACTTGTCCTAAACAGCTCTGAAAGAATGATGGTCAGGTCTGTAATTCAGAAAAGGAAAAGTGAAGAAATGGAGATGGAAAGGCCTGGAATTAGGGATAAGGCATTTATATAAAAACCACAGGGGGCCAGGGAGATGGCTCAGTGGAATAAGCACTTCCCTGGCAAGCGCAAGGGCCTGAGTTCAATCCCTGGTTCCAAAAACAAACAAACAAACAAACAAACAAACAAAAAACCCAAAAAAACCACAGGCATACATGGGCTGTCAGCCATAGAAAGCTTGAAAATCTATAGATTTAATCTCATCAATATCCTGGATGCCTAGAATTATCTGCTTTATGCTGTAATATGTTTTCTGAGAATGCATCAAGCTCATCTCATCTAGAGCCTGTCTTTGGTTTTAGGTACAACTAGCATGCGAAAAGCCGAATGACATAGCTCAGATGCCTACTATTGGCCGATCCACTGTGGGAAGACTATTCTACCTCTTCCCTGGCCATTGAAAACAGTAAGTAGAAAGAGTTACTGTTTCCAGGTAGCATAATGGGAAAATAATATCAATTGTGAGGTCTGGTGTCTAACGGCACCAGATTTTGTGGAGGATCAAATTAATGTTCTTTATTGTAGCAAAACTAAGGCAAAAAGCAATAAACAATGGAAGACCAAGGCTACCAGTTCGTCAAATAAAAA
>NW_004524588.1:18517569-18518364 GCF_000260255.1 Octodon degus
AAAAAAAATTAGACCAGATGCAATATAAAAGTCATACTAAATTTCATACGCTGTGTATCTAAGTTTTCTGTATTTATGTGAGAAAACTGTTTCTCTTACAATTTGATCAATAAACATCATCAGATTGTACGCCTCTTTTTCACTTTGGGAGCCCCGTCTACTACGTGAGGATGAACTACACCAGCAGAGCGCCTTGTGAGCAACCTGGAGTCTCCTCACCAAAGGAAGTCGGAGCCAAGGCCGTTCCGGTGCTCCGTGAGCGTCACTCTCGAAACAGCACTTTCCTGGGTTTCTATCACATGGCGTCTGGGATGGAATTTGAGGGACAAGCGCAGAGATGAAGAGCTGACTGCTCCTCATAATGACTCTAGCATTACAATTTTCAACCGTTTAATTGCAAACTCTGAGAAACTGCAGATTCTCATCTTGTGGGCCTGCCAAGGTGGTGAATCTGAGTGAGGCCCCCAGGGAGTGGCCCGGCACTTCTCTCCTAGTGGTTTCTAAGCTTTGCTTTCCCAGGGGATGGGTGAGGGAAAAATAGCTTAGTATTCCTCTTAGGTTCGGTGCAAATTGTAACAGACTTAAAACTGACCCCTTCTAAAAATAAGCAATAAGTAGCCAGGAATAGCATCAAATGTCACAATCATTTTGGAATAGGATGCTATGAATTTAGGAGGTTTCTGTATTTTCCGAGCCATTGAGGTACTTTCTCTAGCAGTAAGATGCTTGCATTTGTTAATTCTAATGCTTATTTTGTGTGCATTGTGGTTCTATTCAGAAAGTCCTAGCCCACTT
>NW_004524588.1:18518464-18520810 GCF_000260255.1 Octodon degus
TAACTGTAAGAAAGTTTAAATTCTAATAATTATAGACATACTGCTGATAAACAAACATTTATCATAGGTCAGGAAAAATGTATTTCTGCAGAAAAAGGCATGATCAACAGTGTTTCACCCAGTGAAGGATGAGGGCCTGCTATAAATTAGGAAGGGCAGTGGGAAAATAAGGGATTTACAAGGAAGAGACAAAGGGATTCACAATGCACAGTTGTCGCGAAGGAAGGGAACTCCCCCTGGCTCCAGGACACATGGGGGACAGATGCTGTGCTCTGGGGAAAAGGCAACACACACGTTGATAAAGGCGCATGCAGCAAGAGTGAGTGGAGGAGAATAAGACAGGAGAAAATGGCAGAGACAGAGTAGAGGAGTGGTAAGGAATGGAACACATGGGCTTGGTGACAAGGCAGGAAAGGTGCTGAAAAGTTTTGTGCTCTAGGAGAAGAAAACCCCACCAAGAGCTTTTCAACAGTTCAGTGTCATTTCCTTTCTTTTTCTTTTTATTTTAGGGAAGGGTCTACAGGGTGTTCAGGGTCTCACTACTAGATCGGACTCATAGTGATCCGCTTGTTTATAGCCTCTTTTTTTTTCTTCTTTAAATGGAACTTTATTATTTTTATTGAGAAACAAATAGCAATGAGACAATTTCAAAACCAATTATTAGGACAGTTTCAATAATTAATACATTGCATATTGATGTCTTTGTAATGGTTATTCATAGTACAAGATGCAGACATGATATCCTGTTCAAACACGATTAGTACAAATATTTCTTCTCTAAATGGGACATTTTTTAATTCCCATTCTGTATATATTGCATTTGGACTTCATTGCTGAACTTACAAATGTTCCTCATTTGACTTATTTAGTGGCTGTAGTTTATTATCTTAGGCAGCAGAACTAGAAAAACACAATATCAGAGAATCCCTGATGGGCTTTTCTGTAAAATGGTCTTTTTATAAATTCTAGCTCATACTTAGAAAATATACATGCCTATATAATAAAATATGTGACTCCATCCACCAGTTAAAAGATGCAAGATCGGTTACCATTCTTAGACTTGGAGGACAGGTTTCACTGGGACAGACAAACTCTAATCTTTCTCTACACTCTAGAGACGCTATCAGGCCTGACCTGCTTCAGTTTCCTTTCTCCTCTATTCATCTACTGGTAGGAGGCAATGTTAGCTCTTGAGATTCCCCACTCTCTCTTGCCAAGAGCTGGGATTACAGGCGTGAATCACCAGGCTCAGTCTCAATTGCTGTCTCAGCGTGCCCCGGGGGTGGGGCCCGCACAGCAGGCCTGGGGGATCGAATCCCCTGCCCCTGTACATGCTTGCAGGAGCTTTAATCTGCTGAGCTATTTGGCTGGCCCTCAGTGTTATTTCTTATGTGGCCAAAACATATGGAAAATGTTTAAAATAATTTATTGTAGTAAAAGATAAATTGCCATTAATCCCTTTAAATACTTTGCCTCACTTTGAACATGCTCTCACCCTGGTGTTCTTACCACCACTTGCAGGAGACCTGGAGTGCCCTTCAGGGCGATAAGAATAAAGAAAGTGCTGCTGCCCAGTGTGACATCTGGTGGAAAAGCCAGCAAGTAACCTTGTGGGATGGTGTGTCCGCAGCCACCTTTTTCATCTAATCTGAGACTACATGACTTCTGACTCTTCCCCAAAGTCAAAATTCCTATCAGATTTAAATACTGGGAATGGAGTCAGGACAGGGAAGTGGTCCTGACAGCACAAATGTTCGTGAAGACGACTTCCACAGCTGCTGCACAAAGGTCAAGAAAGCCAGGGTCGCTGTGCTGCCCCAAGGGGTGTTGGGAGGAGTCTAATGATGATATTCCTTTTACTGTAATAAGTTTTAATTAAATAGCCATCATATACTTCATGCCTACTTGGTAACTATTTTTTACAAGTTCCCTTTCAGTATTACATCGTGAACACACCGCTGAATATACAGACAGCAGCAAAGGGGACTGGCAGGGCTGTGAGGAGGAATCTAGAAGAGATCCCACGAGCGAGGCGGCAGAGGCTGGCTGACACAGGACCCTCACCTTCTGAGCTCCTGCCCTCCCGCAGGAACCACAGGCAGCCACCCTCTGTCCACACAGGAAGGATACTTGCAAGGAAAGCATGTGCATTTAGTGTTGCATATTTTAATTTATTATTTCTTTTTTAAATGAGTCTCTGTCCACTAGGTCATTCCCTAGTGAAAAGCACAGGAATCTCATTTTAACACAAAAACCTTGCCACTCTGGGTGACTGGGCATCTCACTTGGCCTTCATTCTATTCCATCCTAACTTTTTTAGAAGGCTAAAGTTGAAGATAAAAAAAA
>NW_004524588.1:18521730-18524167 GCF_000260255.1 Octodon degus
GCTGGGATTATAGGAGTATACCACCATGTCCAGTCTCAGTTGCCATCTCAGCACACCCCAGGGGCAGGGCTGGCACAGCAGGCCTGGGGATTGAACTCCCAGCCCCTGTGCCTGCTTGCAGGCACTTTAAGTCACTGAGCTGCTTGTCGGCCCTTAATTCCTACATCTTGAAGAACTGACTAATTAATCCTTCAGCAGATTAAGTATTTATATTTTAAAATTTACATCTTTGATTCGTTATGACCTTAGCTTAGTGCACAGTGAGAGATATGACCCTTGGTGAAATCTTCTGATGCTGACAGCTAGAAACACATAATAATTTTTTTAAAAAACTGAATAAAAAGACAAATAATTAAAAATAAATAAATGTCTTTTGCCAGTAGCTAAAAAATCTAGACTACATTGATTATTTTATTGTTTTAACAAAAACAATAAATTCCTGCTTTAATTTCCTGGATCTCAAGGCTTACACATATCATGGTGCTGGGAATTTTCATTTTAGGTGTTGCAGAATACCACAGCAGTTCCAACTTTTAATGAACAAAAGATTATCATCCAGGTCCACTTATGGAACAAAATATCAGGTGTTACTTAGTGTAGAAATTATACACATCATTCGTAAGTTTAGGTTTATAGATTATGTTTTTATAATACTGATCTCCATGCCCCGCAAAAGACGCTCACTGAGATCTTCCTTCTCTCTGTTCCACAGTACCTCACTTCAATATGGTGATATAATTCCACCAGTAAAAACCATAAAATCTTTCTGGAAGCTCACCCAAGCAATAGGTGACAATTAAAAGTCACACAGAATGGTGTTCTCATTGGAAATATGACCGAAGAGTCAGATCTGCTTTCTGGCTCACTTTTAAGGCGTGTAGAATCCTGATTAGCAACTTGCTGCCTTTCAGAGACTTCTCAATTTGCAAGGCCTGAGCCTCTGCACAGGGTAGCTCACAATGTGATTGCCTGCAACACATTGAGAAAACTGGAAAGAAGTGACAGAGACAGACAACAGATTTTTGCCACCAACTTTTGAAAAAAGAACCACATTTACATATTTTACTTATGAAAATTAAGAAGTACAGAGGTGTCCCGGAGCCATCAGTTCCTATGCTTTCCAGAATTATCATTGTTATGACTGATTCATGGTGTCAACTTGAGAAGTGTAGAAGGTTAACTAAGTGACTCAGCAGAGACCCTGGTCCTTGCTGTGCAAGAGGAGGACAGCCAGATGGTGTGAGTGCTGCGCCTTCACTGGGGGTGTGGGCGGGTAGCCTGCTCACAGTACAAGGGAGCAAAGGAGCCTTGCTCTGTGACTACCTTTTAGAGCAAAAGAAGTTGCTTTTGCCATCTCCTGTTGCCTTGAACTGTTGCCCCTCTGCCAGGCCACCCTGCCTTGGAGTCAGCTGGTTACAGACTGAAACCTCCATAAACTGTGCGCCCAATAAACTTTTCCTTCCCCGATTTTAGGTGTCACCCTCCCCCAGGAAGCTTGGTGTCTTGGTCACGAAGATGCACAGGCTTTTCTGCTCTGCAGTTCTCCTTGTCCTCATCGCCACCCGGGTGGCCAGCGCCCAGGGAAAACAGACCAGCATTCCTTCCAAAGCCCAGCCACCTGCTTTCTACCCCTAGCCTCTCTACAGAGGTCCCTGCAAGGTTCTGTTTAACAGATTCTTCTTCAATGCCAGCTCTGGTTTCTGTGAGCACTTTGTGTATGGTGGCTGCAGAGAATTACAGCCCGGATCAGAAGGACTTTGTCCAGACCTGCAGGCAGAAAACCATGCACTTGGATTTGCTGACACCTGTGTTGCCTGCACATGCTGAGGTCTGAACCACCCTCAAAAGACACTGTAACCATTTTCCAACAGCAATAAATATTTTTCTGAAAAAGTAGTCACTCTGCTAAGTTCACCCTTTTCCCAGAAGATCCTGCTTTCTTCATCCCAGGCTTTACTTATTTCAATACTGTTTAACCATGCACTCCTAAGCACCACGGGATCAAGAGATACATGTCTTTGTTCTTGTCATCACTTTGTCCCTGACACATTTCACAGTTCCTGATGCCAAGGAGACAGTCAATACATATTTATGAAATGAATGAATGAATGAAAACGGGGGTGTCAGACACTTTGTTGTAGCAAAGGGAGAAAAGTGAACAAGACAATCATAAATACAGATCACTAGCTTTCTCATTAAACATACTAACATGCCCCGGTTCTACAAAAAATAAATAAATGAATAAATAAATAAATAACATACTGCCATAGTTTCTCTTGTCTACAGTTGAGTACTAGCCAGCACATCTACCGTGAGTCATGGCTCGGCATTCTGTTTGCTTTGCTACATCATTAGAACAAGTTTTAAATATGTTTTGTTTTCTTCTTTCATAATTAGTTTCATGAGGCACAAGGCACAAAAGATTCTCTCTTCGTGA
>NW_004524588.1:18525897-18533923 GCF_000260255.1 Octodon degus
CATACCAGGAACCAGAAAATGTGTTAATATGCTCAAGCAGGGAAAGCACATCCAGTAGGGCAGCTACCATGGCAGCACTGGATTAAGCTTATGGAAATCCAAAACCACTGTCCAAGACTTATCCCTTCCCACACAGACCAAAAAGAGCTCAGTAGGGACGCATGTGGTGGAAGCCATCAGCCTGCATCTTTAAAGCCTCTGTTGGCAGCACTAACCATTGCAATTCTCCCAGGATGCCAGGTTGTTTGGATTTTTCTATTTTCCATAATAAAAGCAACTCTAATGGCTTTCATTTGCCCTTTTCTACCCTAGCAGTCCTCGTACTACATGCTAAAGAATCATTATATAAATTAATCCGAGAATTTCCTTCCCAAATCTCTCTCTCATAAATGCATTATTGCAAAAAAAAAAAAAAAAGATCAAATTCCTGAATGAATTTCAGGACCTTCTGGTCCCACTGTGAATCAGAGCTTGGATGACACTCCATTGACTACCTCACCTCCAGACACCCCAACTCTTCTTATGTGAACTTTTTAAAATGTATTTTGTAGAGTCTTAATATACAGCTCAGACTTGTAAAGACCCTCCTGTTTTCAGTCTCCCCAGCTCTGGGATTACAGGTGTGCACCACCACAGCAGGTCTCAGTGGCCTGCTCAGAAGTGGGGCCATGGTGGCATGTGGTGCCAGGGATCAAACACCAGTTCTTGCACTTGCCTAAGCAGGCGACTAGTCTGCTGAGCTATCTGGCCAACCCTAGAGACCCTGAGTCTTTTCACTTTAACTTTTTAGTAGTGTATGTTTATAGTAATTAATGATGACACTCCTTGTGGGGAGTTGGAACATTTACATTCACATCTAAAGTTTTTGATCCCCTTATTCTCCCTCTCTCTCAACTCCACCTTGCCCATGTTTCCTATTATCTGTCTTTTACTTTGCCCTTTTTTAAAGATCTCGCTTGTATTTGAAAACTTGTGAAATCTAAACCTGTGAGTCTTACTAAGTTTACTGATCATTAGGGTTTCAAGGTACCCCCAATTTCCTGAATAGGGCTCAAGTTAATCACTTGTTCTGGATGAGTAGTAGCACATAGCATATAAGGACCAATTTTCTTTCATTATTTGTTGATGGACATATAACCCACTTCTAAGACTTGGCTATTATGAGTCATGCTGCCTCACATAGAGTCACCACTGTAATTTGATATTTTTTAACCCTTCAAGGGAGACACCTAGAAGGGCAATAGAAGGATCCAAGGAAGTTTCTAGCTTTAGGTTTTTGAAGAATCTCCATGCTATTTTGTGCAACAGATCCACCAGATTCCATTCCACCACCAACAGAGAAGTGTCCCTTTATTCTTGCAGCCTTGACAGTATTTTCACTGTTTCTTGATGCTAGGGATTCTATCAAGAGTAAGAGGAATATGAAGATGAGAGATGCTCATTGTTTATGTATTGTTTATGTATCTATGAAGAGCTTTCCTGTAGGGTCCATTACTTCCGGGTGCCCTGGCCCACTTTTCTCACCGGAGATCTACACAGTTGCTTTGCTTCTTCTGGGTGCAGCATTACTTCAGAATGAGGGTCCAGCAGTCCCTGAAATAGCTGATCTTTTACCTTTGCCCCAGTGTACACGGTTACTTTGGTGACAGATGGAAGAAAGATTGACGGTATAAATTGTTGGCCGTGTGCCAGGGTCTTTCCTCAAGCGCACCTGGCTTCCCCTTCATTCAAGGGGTCCCAACTCTCCAAACTGGCTCAAGGCTGGGAATTGGATGAAGGTCTATGACCCTCTGTTCCTATTATTTGAACTAAATTTTTGCCCTTTTGAACTAATTTATTTTTTGCTACTATAAATCCAGAAAAAACTTGATGTCCTTCATATTAATTTAACTTTTGGGGATTCCATAATGAATCAGTGAGCACCATGGTCCACACGTGCTGGGTGACTCAGATGACGGATTCGCCTCTGGTATCCATTATGTGAAATGTTTCCATCCTGTCTCAGGCTGTTGAGTGCTTGTGTACTGCGGGCCCTATTTTCTGTATCCTCACATCCTGGTGAATAAAGCTTTCCCTGGCAAATCCACTCTGTCATTTCCACTTCTTTGAGCCCCTGAGCAACCTTACTGACAGCAAACCAAGGCATCTCAGACATCAGAAGCTCATTTTCTGAGGGCCTTCCTTTGATCCATACTTTAGCCTATCAGCCAAATAAGCTATTACTGCTTTTTTAAAAACTCCATGAGCAGGGACCTTAAAAGTCAGCAATGAAGAGCCAAGCATTAACTGGATTTTTCTGGTGGATGCAATTTTGATGAGCTCTTTCTAAAGCTAAAATGAATCTTGACATAGTTGCTTGCCTTCCTGAATTTGTCAGTCATAAATTGGGGGCCAAATCACTGCAGCATTAAAGACAGGGCCTTTCAAAGCTTTTCTGCACAAAGGATGCAGGTGTTGCTGATGGAACTTTGTATTTGCCTGGCAATTACTAGAGACTGGGTGAGAACTCCTGACATAATCAGATGGTTTCTATGAGGGAGCACACTCTGAAGATGTAGCAGTGTGTGTAGTACACGGCGCAGGTTGTATGCAACACAGGACTCTCATAAGCTCTACCAGCTGAAAAGCTTCCTAAGCCTCTCAAGGAATAATATGCTCATATATAAAATGTAATTAATACTATATAAAGTACTGGAGAAAACCAAATGAGCTCATGAATGGTTAAGTCCAGTGGCTGCAGACAATTGAGCAAGCAATATCTTTTGTCTAAAAATGTGATCACTTTATTGCTACTTGCATTCACAGGGACACAGAATCAGGACACTGTGCAAGAGACGGAAAGTCCAGAGAGTAAGAATCATGGAATAGAAATCTAATTTCTCTATTACTTAATGAATAACTTAAAATGTATATATAATTGATTCAAGATCATGAAACTCTGTACACCATCTGGAATTTATGTCAAGACGAGAGGAGCTCACAAGTGTCTTCACCTTCAGTGATGCCGATGCAGCAAATTAAGGGCTCCAGCCAGAAGTTAGAAGTGACGCGCGTGCTGTTCTCTGAATGACAGGTCTAATAGAGACTCACGTTCTAAGCTGTCCCCTTTTTGACCAAGCCTGTCTTCATTCCAGCACTGAAAAAGTCTTCGTCAACCCAGCTCACACTTATAAATCAGAGGGGAATCTTTAAAAAGACAGTTAAAATCAGATTTCTCCTCAAGTATCATCTTCCTCACTCAAAAATTCCCTTTTATGAAAATCTATTGTAGCTAGTACTGCCATTTTTAGAAACTTTTGTGAGAAATATGTCATACTAATAATAGTTTTCCTAAGAGGTCTTTCTTTATTTTTACACTTGTAACTAGTTTATTAATTTTTTCCTGAATTGAAAAGAAATGGTGGATTTCTTACTTTATTTTCTGAAGATGACTTTAGTTTATATTGCAATGATCCTTCATACATTTGCTTAGGATGAAACCTATTTTACTTGACGCTATTGTGTTTTTTTCTATTAATTTTATTGAGAAAGAAGTAACAATAGGACAGTTTCAAAACAGGTTAGAAGGACAGTTACAATAATTAATACAGCGATTTGTTGTTTTTGTAGTAGTTATTCATAGTACAAGATGCAGACATGACATATTGTCTAAACACTATTAGTTCAAACTTTCTTCTCATTGAACTAAGAGCAAGTAGCTGTGTATCTATGCTAACTATTTTGTATATACAGATATATATATATATATATATATGTATTTTTTTTACTACGAAATGGTCCTTCATTTATATCCCCCTTCTTTATTACTTTTGTCAGAGATGGGTATTCCATTGCCATTCATATATTGTAGGTGCATGAATTCAGCAAAGTAATCCAATGTAGTCTAGTAGTCTACAACAGTAGTGGGTTATCTGCATGGCTGGCAATGTCAGAAGTTGTTGACTTGAGCCTTTTATAGCTCAGCTTATTCACATGGCTTTACTTTTTATACCTCATGGTTATACTTTTCTGCTGGATGGGTAAGACCAAGATAACACAAAAACTATATAACAAAAAATGTAATCTTTGTATTTGACAAGGTCAGTGAAATTCCCTCAGGATTTACCCTAAAACCCCGCACAGCAGTTTGTAGATCTTTTGTCAGTGTCAGCCATGTGGATAAGTCACAGCCATTGCTTGACCAATTTGCTCTCTGTGAAAGCCTGAGAGGATGTTTGCTCTCTAGGTGAGTCTCCTTAGGCACATTATAGATCATCAATCACTTTTCTCTGTGACCTCATAATCTTCTTGATCAGAAAATTTGAGACACCACTAAGTTACAGGATGTTATAGTATAGGTTCTCTTATGTCCTGAGTCCTCACTGACCTTGAAAGGCTAGGGTCAAAATGTTGGCTATCCTTGTAACTCTTCTTTTTCTCTAATTTTTGGTCTGCAAACTTAAGCTGTTAACCCTCCAGAAGAGAAGCTTAATTACAGTATTGCCCTATAACAAAAGGTGTTGAGCTTAACATTAGAACCTGTCTGAATGTAACAGGTCCTTAATAGCCAACATGGGTTGCTTCTTGCATTCACGGGAACACAGAATCAGGACACTGTGCAAGAGACAGAAAGTCCAGAGATTAACAATCATGGAATAGAAATCTAATTTCTCTACTACTTAATGAATAATTTAAAATGCACATATAATTACATTCAAGATCGTGAAATTCTGTACCCCATCTGGAGTGATCTCCTTCTCTTGCTTATATGTCCACCCTCCTTATAGAGCACCACAACACCCTGCTCTCTCTTATACACTCTTCCCTCATTTCATTATCTTCTTCATCCATCACAATCTGAGTCCTCTGATCAGAAGGATTTTCCCTTAACCCACGGATAACAGTTCACACTTTAATTGGATGTCACATTCTATAAAAATATTCGCACACATTCCAAGATTGAATCCTCCTTGTAGAAGTTTGCTTTCCAGAGGACCTACTGTGAAAAATTATTCAGCATCCTCTTCTCTAATCTTCATATAAATTTACGAAGGCAAGACAATTGCTACGCCCACTTTTCAGGTGTAAGCCCAAATTCCACTAGGTTAAAAAAAGCTACCAAATATTCTTGTCTTTCTTTCTCAAACCCATCACTACACAGACTTAAAAATGTCATTTTCTTATGTGCTAATGTTAACATTTGCAGATATTAGGAGACCTGAAGATTTTATTTTTATATTATATGCTCCATCGACCCCACCTCCAAGTGAGCTGAGCTGGCTGCTGTGACCTGGTGTGGTGGCACATGCCTGTAATCCCAGCGCTGGGGAGGCTGAAACAGGAGAATCACTATGAGTCTTAGCTGTGTAGTGAGACACTGTACCAAATATATATACATACAGAAATATCTCCATGAAGACATAAACCTTTATATCAATTAGTATTTCTAGTTAACCTCAGTAACCACCTGAGAATCTAGCATATAATAAATATCTTAACAAAAATTCAACAACTGAATAATTTTGAGCCTTTTTGGATAATTTTGTTGATTTGCATAAATATCCATACATAAGGATGATGAGGACATTTCTATTAACTAACCCCTTCCTAAAATAAGAGTAGAAGACTGCATGAGCTGCCTATTTCCTTAATCTCTGATCTTTCTAACCTTCAAAAATGGTTCTTTGAGTAAATCTTCCTTTTCTACTTCACGTTTGGCACTAGGGCTTCCGTCTCTAAGATTGGGTAAAAGCAAGAGAGTTACTTGATTACGTGTTTCTCCAGTAAACTTATGCAAGCAAGGTTCTCAGTGCTTGTCTATTTATTTGCTCTATTTTTTTCCTATAATCTAGACAACACTGAGCTGGACAGCTTCATTCTGGAAACTCATATCATGCAGCGATGATCAGTTTGGAGCCCAAAACACGCGCATCTCAAGTGGTAAATTTCATGGTGAAGTCAGGCAGCAAAGGCCACTGTTGTTACACTTTAGAACGGATGATTGATCAGGCAATGAAAAAAATTGTCGCTGACAATTACCAACTGTACTTGAAAAAGAATAATCATTAGAATTGATAAGTAACTATTGTATTTTAATGGCTCTCATCCTTCCTCAGTACAGCATTTTAGAACTGCTGAGAGTAAACTAGGTTCCTGAACAGCACCTCCTGCCTGGCTTGTAATCAATGCTGCTTCCAAAGCCAGTTCACCCTTCAAAGCCCAAATGCATTAGCATTCATCATGAACTCATTAAATAAATCTATGTTAAGAGGCAAGCGGAGGCTTCGGGAATTGATCCTGAGCCACACTCGGAGGTGTGCTTTGAACTGTCTTATCTACTCCCACAGCTTGAGCTTTGTTTATAAATGGAATTTTCCCCTTAAATTCTCAAATCTAGACCACTCTCCTGAGCTCACAGTATCTCTTTTTACCTATATACTGCACATCTTCAGTCATCTAAAGTAAACTTGTCTAAGGCTGAGTTCATCATCTTATTCCAAAGCTGTTCCTTTGCTATTTTACCCTGTTTATAAATGTCTACACTTCTACTGGGAACTTTGTGTATGTAACTGTAATTAATATAGAGCTTTCATTGCATAATTCCAATGCTGACTCACCTGCAGCAGTTAAACAGTGGCAATTGTTTTATCCTTTCATCAGATATAGCCCACCTTTTCTGAGCCCTCTTGTCACCACTGGATTGTAAGCATCTGCTTTTTTAGTATAGTGACTTTTCCCTGACACAACTTCCATTACATCTTTATGTTGCTAAATCCATTGCTTTTCCCAGGGCTATGATGAACACATGTGTGTCATTTGAACCTATGCTCCTATGGAGCAGAGCTGGCTCAAGGTGAGCACATGGTAAATAGTCGTTAGAAGCACTGTACAAAGCACTAATGTTTGTTTAATAGACAAATATTTATTGTGTATCAGAGGCATTGTTATCTTGGTTGAGAACAGGAAGATAAACAAATTAACATCCCTATTCATGCAGACTATATATAAATAAATTATTGAGAAACAAGTTAATAAATTGTACTTTGAGAATGGCTTAAAAATCTCTGCATGATGCAATAAATAAATACGAAAATATTTAATGGAAAATGTTTAATGGAAAAATATGACAGAAATATCAGTTAGGGTTCACTAGAAGAATAGATTTAATAAGATGTATACACTGTATATATTTTGTGGTTTTTTGTTGTTTGTGTTTTATAAGATGGATGTAACAATGGTTGCTTGCACAGCTGGGGCAGAAGAACACGTTTGTAAGTAGAGGACTCATTCAAAATTTGGAAGCCTGGAGCTCCCTGCAGAGGTGGCAGAGTCCTGTGTGTGTCTCTATGTGTGGAGTCCGGAATGTCCATCCTGGCAGGCCTAACAGTCTGTGTTGGAAGCCTGGGGATGGGCGCAAAGGCCTTGGCCAACACTGGGCTCCTACGAGGAACCAAAAGGCAAGATTTCTTTCTTTTCTTCTTTCACATCTCAGTCTGGCTACAAACCTGTATGCTGGTACTGCCCACACCCTGGGTGGGTTCTTTCTCTAAATCAATCATCCAGCAACACCCAGAACTGTACTAAGCTGATACTCTATGCCCAAAACAGACGTGTATTTATCTCCAGTGATTCCAAAAGCACAATTTCCATCATGACTCTTTAAATTGACTATTGAATGCCTGTTTTCTAAAAGATCACTCAAAAACCAATATTCTGCCATTATAGGCTTTGACCTTATATCTATCTATCTATCTATCTATCTATCTATCTATCTATCGAATTTGGGTTCAATAGTCCTATTTTGCAATTTGCCTATTTATTTAACATTAAATATAGAATTTTTTAATCTTCCTTTTCAAAAGGCAAAACTACTGCTCAAAGCTTCTTATGCTTTTAGTTCACAAATCCTATATCTTGGATAAACAAATGTGCAGTACTACTACCAACTATCAATTAATTCTGAAAATATTTCCGGTGCTGTTAAGTTTAGGAGATACTTTGCCTGGCAAGCACAAGGGCCTGAGTTCAATCCCCAGCTCTGCAACAA
>NW_004524588.1:18534023-18536512 GCF_000260255.1 Octodon degus
GAGAGAGAGAGAGAGAGAGAGAGAGAGAGTGTGTGTGTTTGGGCTGGGGAAATGACTCAGTAGAATAAGTGCTTCCCTGGCAAGCACAAGGGCAAGGGCCTGCGTTCCATCCCCTGTTCTGCCAAACAAACAAACACAGGAAATACTTAAGGAAACCTACTTCTTATTTATTATTTTAGTCTTACCACGTCCCATTATCTTTTCATATCAAAATTGTTCATTAAATGCCATTATTGTCAATGTTGGGAGAGGCAACAACTTTGTGTAGTGGTTGACAAGTCATAGAGTAGGAGAAAAAAAAAACTTAACAAATGGTGACAGAACAACAGAGTTTCCTCATGAAGAAGAATGTAACTCACTCTACACATCAAAAGACTCAAAGTCCATCAGGACAAAGAACATTAAAATTTTATAGGAAACAAATGGGTAAATTTTCATGTATTTGGATTCAACACAGACAGTTAGCTTGGATGCTAAAATTATATATATATTCGAATTCACCAAAACTCAAAATTCTGTGTATTAATGCATGTATCAAGTAAATTATTTACAAAATTGGCAAAAATATTTACAAATTGCACATAAAGTAGGATTGCAACATAGTGTTGTTTCAACTTTTATGCTGAATGCCTAAATTTTTTTTTTTAAAGTAGAGTAAAAAGCACATTGTCGTTAATCCCTTCCAAAACGCCCCTCATGACTTTGAGCACTGAGGAGATTCCATTGTTCTGGCCAGCTTCTAAAGTCTTTCTTCCCCACTCTCTGGCTGTGCTGTGCTCACCACTCTGGCATCTGAAAGTATGTCAAAACCTTTAGCAATTCTGATCCCTTTGACTTGAGGAAGATCCCAAATTTTCAGGGTTCCAGATCTAGCAGGTAAGAGGGACAACGGTATGTTAGAACATTATTATTTGAGAGAAACTGCCATAGCAAACTATTATTAGCACACATGATAAATACTGAAATATTTTTAAAAATTATTACAGTAAAAGATATGTTGCCACTGATTCCCCTCAAGTTACTCCTCTCATATCAAACACACTCATCACATTGAACTTGACCCTGTGTCTCTTACTTTAGTTTTTTTTAATTAACCATGCACCGTACTGTTTGATGAGTCATTTACTATGGTGCTTATATTTTTCCAAAGAAGTTACACACAAGGGCAATAAGCACAAGTAAAGATGCTCAGCATCATTAGTGAAATGCTAATCTAAACACAAGCTGTTTACTTACACTTATCAGAATGTCAGTAGCAAAACTTAGTATGAAAAAAAAAATAAATTAAGACAAGGTGATGGAGAAATTGGAAGCTTTTACCGCAGATGGAAACATGAAACTGTCCCAACACTCTAAAAAAAGTTTTATATTTCCCATAATCTATTTTGAGAGTATAGAAATAAATTAATTGCTAGACTACTTTGTTATTCTCAAAATAATTTAAAACAGGGACTAAATTATTTCATTTATTTATTTATTTATTTATTTATGTGTTTGGTATAGGATCTCACTATGTAGATCAGATTCATAGTGATTCTCCTGTTTTCAGCCTTCTCCCAAGCCCTGGGATTACAGGTACACACCACCATTCCCAGTCTCAATCACCCTCTCAGTGTGCCCCAGGGGCAGGGCTGGCATGGCATACTAGGGGATTGAACCCCAGTCCCTGTGTTTTCCTAAACAGGCTTTTTAGCCCACTGAGCTATCTGGCTAGCCTGGACTAAGTTATTTCTATACCAGTGTTTGTTTAGACAACCATATTCAAAGTAATCAAAAATATAAATGCCTGAAATGTTTAGAAATAGATGAATGTCATATAAATACAATAGAACACTATCTAGCCACAAAAATAAATGGAGTTCTTACACCTGCTACAACAGTGAATCTCGGAAAACCTGTCGCTACATGAAAAGAGCCAGAAGTTATGGAAAATCTTACACTATGCCATATGCAATATCTAGAATAGGTGAAATCATAGAAGAAGGAAATTAGATTACAGGTTACCACCTTTAGGGAAATAATTGCTGCCTGAAGTCTGGTGGAGGATAAAAAGTATGCTGCCCCTACCTTTTAAGACCTTCTATTCTCAGCTGGAGAGTCAGCTCAGTGGCTTAAGCACCTGCCTGACAAGTGTAAGGTCATGAGTTTAATCCCCAGAACAAAACAAAACAAAACACTTCCATTCCTGCTTGCAACATGAAAATGAACATTCAATCCAATATCTACCTATAGCACTTTTTAGCACTGATTATCTATTTTCAAAGCATGTGGCACAGTAATGGCATTCTTTTTAGGAAAAGGTAACATAGCCTTGGCTATCGGTGGGAGCATGGGATAGCAGACCACAAAGGAGTGTGCGTGTGAGAGAGAAGCAGAAGCAGCGGGGAGAGGAGCAGCAGGCAGCAGGAAGATGAAGAGAAGATGCGAGGTGAGTGCGCTATGCTTTATTTCCGGTCAGTGCCCACTTTAAGTGCATTTTTTTTTTTTTT
>NW_004524588.1:18537167-18548321 GCF_000260255.1 Octodon degus
CACATTTAAGAGATCTCTGCTAATGGACCTAAAAAATATTCTGACTAGTGTTTTTATTTGGCCAATGCATGTTTAATAGTTTCTTCGCCTTTGTCTTCAGATTCAAAGCTGTAATGAAAATGTGTGGTGCCTATTGAGGGCCTTTAGATAGAACCTCTGAAGAGTATATCTGACTGCTGGTCAACAACTATGACCCATTTCAGCTTAAAGAAGCCAGAGCACTCACTGCCCTTAGTTCCCTCACAGCAGTTTGGGTTACTTCTTCAGAGGAGGGAATGTTGCAGGCAGCCGAGTTAGACAGAATTATTATAGACAGTCAGACAGGTCAGGCCCTCAAGGAGACAAGATGGAAGACAAGGTGACTTTGCAACTTGGAAGAGACTGACACTCCCATATGGGCCAGGCCTGAAGACCAAGACAAAAAGAGAAAGCACAGCTACACACTTCCCTGGGGATGGGCATTAGGGATTCATATTCTAAATAGTATCAATCAACTTGAAGGAGCCCAAATAAGTGCATGTTTTTTGAAAGATGCACAGGCATGGGTCAAGACCTTGGCAGAATTCCTGAGAACACTTCTGCACTTGCCCAATATATCATTTATCTGTCTGTCTATCTGTCTGTCTGTCTGTCTGTCTATCTATCTATCTATCTATCTATCTATCTATCTATCTATCTATCTATTCTATTCTATTTTACAACCCCAACGAAGCAGTTTTCTAGAGTTTTCAAAATTATTTGATCACTGGTAGCTCTCTACTCAGAATTAAAATAAATCATAGTATGAGCAGGATGTTATGTGATAATCAGACACAAGGAAAAAAGTTTGGATTGATGAAATGAGGGTTTTGGTGTCCACAGAGAGTTCTGAATATCATTTTATGTGCATTCTTTGATTAGTTTAATTTTTCATTTATCAATAGAAAGCAATCCTGTATATGCTCTACCTATTACTTTCAATTTAGCCATAATGCAGTGGTCTCATCAAATGGTGGAGTCATGACAGAAAATATCAGACAAAATGCAAAAGAAAAAAAAAAAAACACCCAAAGATACAGAAATCTCCTGTGTAGGAAGACAAGACAAATATTTAGGCAATGCTTAGTAAGCATGTTTGCCTAAAACTAGTGTGTCATGTTGCTGGAAGTAATTAGGAATGAGTGTGATAAAAAATACCAAAAACATATTTTCAATATTTTAAAAGCTACAGGAAGAATCTGTACTGAGACGTACAGGATTTTTTTAATTTTTAAAATTTATTTGGTGCAGTCTTACTGTGCAGCTCAGACTTGTAATAATCCTCCTCTCTCAGCCTCCACAGTGCTGGGATTACAGGTGTCCGCCATCATGCCTGATTTCAGTGGCCAGCACAGTGCACCCGGGATCCTGAGGCCTGTACAGTATCCAGTACAGTAGAACGAACCCCCATGCTCGTGTTTGCTAGGCTGGCACTTAGACCACCGAGCTATCTCCCCAGCCTCAGATATTGAAATTAAATAAATCTAGCCTTCAGATTACATTTGATAAAGTAAAACCACTATACTAATTTCTGCTAGTCTACTGAAAAGAGCAGTTAGTACCTAATTTTTTCTTCTCCTTTTAAATTTCTTATAGCTTTTCTTTTTACTAATTTTGCATGCTTATATCTGGTACTCTAAACAACTAATATGAAGACATTATGCAGTATAATAAGTGTTGTAACCCAAGAAGGAGACAACGAGGCAAAACGTTCAAAAAGATGGCAGTGCTTTATTTTAGCTGGTACCCAGCGGCACCCTCAGAGTCCGAGAGACAGAGAGGAGCCCCGGGCAAGGGGAGGCACAGTAATTTAAACCCAAAAACCACAAAACCACTCATCCAAGCAAGTCGATCACAGAAGCCAATTGCAGATGTTAACGTGGCTAAGGGGGCACATGACCTTTTACAGGATCGGTTGTAGCCCACCTGGAGGAAGCTGGACACAGAGGAGTCACCCCTTTGGACTGGGTGGAGTACAGAACAGGGTGTGTAATCTAGATATGCGGTCATGCTGACCTTATAAGGACAATGTGGCCAACCGGTTGCCAGGAACACCTGTTTTGCCTTAAGACATTCTCGGAACCGGGGCAGGGGTGAATCAGAGGACCAAGATGGAGTCATTGTAATTAACTAGGGCAAAGGTGAATCAGAGAACCAAATGGAGTTACTAACATCAGGGTATAACACACCCTGAAGGGAGTGGGCTTAAGAAACAAAAAGTCACATTTTACAATAGCTGACATGGTTTACTAAGACGGCACATACAGAACAGGATGGTGGTGCTTTGGTCAGGTTATAACAATAACCACCATCAAATTTCTATTATTTTGTTTGGTGAAATTTTGAATCATTTTGAATCTTTTTAACTGTTCTGTATTCTCTTTAAAAAAATAAAAATATATGGATACATATCAAAATTACCTGTGCTTCATATTTTCTATTACTTGTATGTTTTTATCTATAATTAATCTTTACTAGCCACAGATTTTTATCAGTGAGGGGAATTAACACTATAAATATCACAATATAGTATGAATTACATTGCATATGTAGAAAAGCAAGCAGTGAGCTTTTTACAAAGAAAGTACCCACTGATGCTGAGGAGGGTGTCTCAACTTAGATACAGCTGAAGGCAGAGCAGGAGTCTCAGGTTGGACTCCAAGGAAGGTTACTGGAAAGAAAGAATGATATTCCTGCAAAGAACTGCATGAATGAATTAACTACTTTTCCGAGTATCTGGTGTGAAACTTTGTGGAAGATCTTGGGAAGCATTTAGAACTCATCTTCCTAGTACATGAGGAAATAAGAACAACTAGAAGCAGTCATTTACTTCTTACTACCATCCAAATCCAAAGTCTCCTCTGAGACTTAAGGCAAACCCTTAGCTGTGAGGCCCTGTACAAATGAAAGGCAAGTGAAACACTGCTACCATCCCGTGGTATTTCCATTCCAAAAGTTACAGGCAGGGAAATACCAAGGAACGGGGCCAAAGCAAGAGCAAACTGAACAGGGCAGCATTAAGTCCTGCAGTCCGATGAGCAGGATGGGAGGTAATCTGTGGCAAGGTGCAAAGTCCAGAGGGCTTGGCAGGCTCTGCCCCATGGCACTTCTGGTGAATGTAGCTCCCAGGGATCTGTCTTGAGACCTCTCTGCTTCCTCCTTGCAGTTTTCCTCAGGTGAGTGATGTTCCTGGCTAGAGAAAACTTCTGTGGCCTTCACTGCAGCTTTGGCTTCACACTTCTTGCTCCATACAGTGCTGTCTCAGGGATACACTGCCTGGCTTGCCAGGTCTCCTTCTTCTTTTTTTTTTTTTTTTTTTTTTTTTTTTTTTTTTTTCATTTATTTATTTATTTTGTGTGTGTGTGTGTGTGTGTGTGTGTGTGTGTGTGTGGCCAGCTCAGCCCACCAGGGGGCGGGGCTGGCTGGCATGTGGTGCTAGGGGATCAAATCGCGGTCCCTGTGCTTTGCCAAGCTTGTTCCAAGTAGGTGCTTTAGACCACTGAGTCATTTCTCCAGCCCCTATTGCCAGGTCTCCTTCTGAAATTGGATTAAAAGCCTTCCTGACCCAAGTCTTGCATTCTGCCTGCAAGTGGATGGTGCCAAGGTCTGCTGCCAGTTGGAGCAGTAGCCAAGCTTCTCGCTCTCAGTTGTATGTTTGCAGTGCCTGGTTTGCTGAGGACTCTGAATCCAATTCCTAGGATCAAATTCTCTGTGCTGCTGCCATTCTGAAACACGGTGCTCAGCAGCTTGGTTCTCAGTGCAAGATCTTTCACTTTCACAAAATTGAGGCTGCAGAGGGTGGAGTCCTGCTGCTGCTTCTGTTGCCCAGAGGTCATCTTCTCATTCTCCTCTTCCTCCTCAGCAGTCAAGATCTCTGTTTTATATCTGCAGTCCAAAACATTCCTGGAGTTTCCTTTCTGGCCAAATGCACATTTTAAATCATTCTGCTGAGTTCCACTCTTGTTTGTCAACATAAATTTGGCTAAAAGCCCCAAACATTAGCCACGCCACACCTCAATATGAAACTTCATTGAAATTTCTTTTATAACATTAGCCCCCTGCTCTTCATTCCAGTTTCTAGCAAAGTCTCTGGACAAAAGAAAAATGCAAAAAAACCTTCCTGCCAAGCCATAACATACACCAACTGGAGCCCAACAATCAATGCAGTCCTTCCCAGCAGAAACCTCCCAAGGCTGGTTGTATGAGCAGGATTTCTGTCAGCCTTCTGGTCTTCAGAGCTCCGAGTAGAATCTCCCATGCAGAGCAGCATAAGGCATTCCAGCTCTACCTTTTCAGCTGGCATCGCTGAGTTACTCTGATCTCTTTCCAGAAGGCATTCCTCAAGCCCCTGAAATCATGTGACCAGGTATACCTACAGCAACAATCTACATACAGCACCAATCTCACTTTTTGATACCAAATTTTATCTTACTTTTCTCCTTATAAAGACAAAATATGCTACTTTCAGGGGTCTCCAGGTTCTTAGCCACCTGAGATACAGGCCTCTGAAGTACTGAATCCTTTCTGATAGTGCTGTGTGGACTTGTCAATTTCCATGAATTGTATGAGGAGCAGGCCACCATGGCGAGGGATGGCTGTGACAAGAGCAAAGGCAGACGTTCATCAGTGCTCAGAACTTCAGATAAAGACACCGATAAGCTTGAAGCAACATATTGCATTTTGTTATTTATCCATCTTTCATCAAATAAATCTATAAAATAAGTTGGTTACAATGGCTTGTGTTTGGGGATAGTCAATTAAGGATGGGCTTTCACATAGCAGTCTGTCTTGGGCCTTCCTTGACCTCTGCCTAAGCTGATCCTCTAATATTCCTTATCTGTGATTGTAACTAATTTCTTCTCTTTAGCATTGACCCACGTACTACCAATTTCCATATCCTGCTTATACACTAGGACCCAAGTTTGTCCTCCTCTCTTTCACGTGAGGCCATAGAAACAAGGGACTAGGGTCTGTTTTAATTGAACCCTCGTCAACAGAAATGATCTCTGAAGTGGACAATACCTGCGTGTAAATTTGCCAGATAAATGAATGGATGAGATGTGTCCAGGGTCTTACAAAGACCAACTTAATTATAAAATACTTAAATAATGAGTAAGTTCCAAATAACGAGCAAGTTTTATAGTGCAAAATATTGATATTAAAACCATAAAACTAAAATAGTATGATAAATATGTGCCAGACAATGAATGATTTAATTTTATTATTTTCTTTAGTTTACATTTAAAATCTGTAGGCACTGTTAATGTAAGTATTTTGCACATAGACAAATGTAGAGGAGAGTAGGTCCAAATTGTGATCAAGAGGAAAAGAGGTAAATGTTAAGTTCCACTTTTGATTTTAAAGGATGAACTTACAGTATCTATAATACAGTGTCCCTCCCAGGAGAGATTCCTGAAAAGGAAGAATGTTACATAAGAAAACATTTGATTTCTATTCCTACAGAGAAGTGTATCTATTCTTTAAAGGAAAGCCATCTCACAGGGGCACGCAGCTCTTGACCTCTGAAAGGCAGTGGGTTAGAACAAGAGCAAAAGTAGTTCAGTTTCCCCAAAGGATAAATTATTTTTCAGAATTACAGTTCTTCAGGAATGAGTGAGTCATTACTGAGTGAGCTTAACTATGAATATTTCCTCATTACTTTCTTATTCTTGAGCCCTACCCACTTTTATCCAGCTGCTCCAAATACTAGTGAAGAGAATTCCCCAAGGATCCATTCCATGGTGTGTTCTAAACTTTAGAAGTTAACACTAACTTCAGGCAATAAAGACGTGGAAATATATACACAGTGGTTATTTTGTAATTTGTTTCTAGGACTTGAATTAAAGGAAGTGCAAATTACTTTTGGTTTCATACCATGCCCGACAATAGGAGAGAAAAGCCCACAGCTCATGTATTTTGACTGTGGAAAGCTGTTGGGGAAGAAAGAGATTTCAAAAGGCCTGGCTTTTTCAATGGCTGTTTAAGTAAAGAAAATGGAGGGGACAATGGAAAGGGGAGGAAGGGGATTCAGAAGATTCCAAAAAGGAAAGGCAAGGGCACAAACAGAACTGCAGGTTTACCAAGGTCTGGCTGTTATTTGGCTATTTTAGCTTTTACATTCTCAAGTCTGGCAGAGAAAACAGAATTAGAACAAAATGACCATCAGAAGCTGTTGTTACAAAGAAAGTGGGTCTTTATTCTTTCATTGTTTCATTGTCTGAATTAGAGTTGAATAATACAGGCAATGAAAGGAGAGTCTCTACCTAAATTACTAACAGAGGGATAGTAATCCTTTCTATGTGCATATATGGGCAATACTAAAGGGAAAATGAGGCATAGCAGTGGAATGAGAGATTACTGAAGTGCACAGAGGGGTGGTTTACTAATTAAAGCTAAAAGAAGCATTTCCTGTTGATGATCTGAGAGGAACAGGAGGTTGTTTTCATGAGTTGAGAAATTCTTATGCCCCAAAGAAGCAGAATTCTGAAACAAAAGAAGAAGAATGGAGCAGACACAAAGTGTGGTTTCTCCGTGAGTTACTAGAGAAAAGAGCTCCGAACCAGGAAGATGTGGAGACAGACATGAAACAGTGGCAGTTCCACATAAGGCCAAAGCTTTGCCTGACACCCTCATTCACAAAGCAGCCTGGGCTGGGTGACTTTTTATCAGTTCTGTTTGCGAAGAACACTGCAGCCTTGCAAGGACACCGGTACCCTCTGGGGATGGGGCTCAGTGACCCCAGCTAACCTTCACACGGTCTATGTATCTTTGTACACAAGAACTGATTTCTTTATTAGTTTTGATAGTTTGCAGATATTGTCCTTTCTCTGACTTCTTCCTCATCTCTAGGGTGAGACATGTGGGGGGACTCTGCCCCAGATTTCCAGAGTAGTGAGTGTTAACGAGGAGTGCTCTTCTAATACACACATTAGTTCTTACTCTGTGGAAGGAGCTTTTCCTGCCCTGGGTGTGGTGTGTAAATGAGATCAGAAATACCTATTTTACATTGATCTAAGATAGAGAGAGAGAATCAAAATAGAGAGAGAGAGAGAGCATAGTTTCAAAGGTGTGGTATGTAAACAAAAAGTATAAGTGATAGGTCAGGATTCAAAGTTTCCTAGGCACCTTCCCCAAACAATTTCCCTCTTGGTTTACCAGGCATCCTGCCCCCAAGTCTCTCCCCCTTGGCCCCACGCAGAGCCAAACCAAAAAATGCAGAACAGGTCCACCTGACTTTAACCTGGTCAAACAACCATGAAACTCTCCTGTGTTAACATTAAAGGCCCCCCACAGACCATGTAGCCTGCCAAGATTAGCCCTCCCTTGGCTGTTCCAGCCCATGATCTCCCTCGCTAAAAGATCCTACAAAGTCTTCTGTCCCCTCTTTATTCACTGCCATCGTGGTTCACTAGACAGCCATCGGGCTTGACGCCCACAGTAAATCTTCTACTCACATCACAATACCCGGTCTGGTGGATGGCATGCATTGGTACCTAACAAGAATGATAAAAAAGAAAATATAGAGATAAAATGTTTGAGAGGAAATATTTTGTGAGGAGATAACATAGCTGCTGAGATGCGAGCATCGGCGATGAGACAGCTCAGGAAGGTGTGAGGGGAACGCCCTGAGAATACAGTGCGGCAGCTTCAAGTGAAGGAGCTGAGCTGACGACAAGACCGGCGTGGAAGCAGAGAAAGCCGCTGCAAACAGAACGTGTAGGGGCAAGCATAGCAAGAAAGTGCAGGACAATCAGGCCAAAAATGTCATTTTTAATCCAAGCATGGAGGAAGAGATTTATAGGGGAAGAAACTGTATAGTTCATTGAAAACATAGTGCCACCAATGGGTAAGGTGAAAAAGGTAAATATTGAAAGAAAAAAGGTTGTAAGACTGAAATACAAAGTATGCAATATTGTGCTATCTAAATGGGTAGACATGGGCCACTGCGTTTTTAACTTCGGAAGGTATCTAGAAGTGAAATAGTTGAGTCAAATGGAATTTATAGGTTTTTTATATTTTTATTTTTTAAAGAGTACAAAATGGTACTGAAACAGAAAAATTACAAATGATACAGAATTTCACTAAACAAAATAGTATGACTTTCACAGTATTTCTTGTGCTGTATGGTGTTGCCTTCCAAGTAGTTGTTCATTTTACCAGATACATGCATGCAAAATTGGAAGAAGCAAGAAAAAAAAAGCAAGAAATATATAAGAAACTAAGAAGAGAAAAAGGTACATGAGGGCCGGCCAAATAGCTCAGCAGATTAAAGCACATGCAAGCAGGTTCAGGGGCCAGGAGTTTGATCCCCAGACCTACTATGCCAGCCTGTACCCCAGCCCCACCTCGGGGCGTGCTGAGATGGCAATTGAGACTGGGCGTGGTGGCATGTGCCTGGAATTCCAACTCTTGGGAGGCTGTAAACAAGCAGATCCCTCAGTCCGATCTAGTAGTAAGACACTGAATACCCTGTAGACACGTCCCTAAAAATACAAACAAAAAAAAGAGCAACCGAATTGAAAACATGAGACAAAACAAATTAAGTACCAAATGTTCTTTTCCATAGACCAGCAGAATAATTGCACAGTATAGTTGTCCAAACATCCTGCTTAAATGCATAGATGTATCTCTTTCTCACATTCCCTCTCCTGTCCTTATCAACTCAGTAATTCCTCCTTTTTACATAGGTCCTTCCTAAAAGCGAAGATTTTATTTCCTTTTAGGTTCTCACACTAAGGAAACAACATGATATTTCTACATGCGGGTCTGATTTATTTCACTTAAAAGTATGGTTTCTATTTGCATCCATTTATAGATAAAAGCCTTAAATTTATCTTTTTTTATATTTGAGGCTTTTATATACATAAAATACTCAATTTACAGTATATAATCAGGAGCAAAAATATACTTTCCATTGCCTAGTTAAGAAGCAAAAGTAACACAATTAGCTTAATTTAGTACCACCATATATCTTGTTCAGAACATTTATTCCTATATTGCTCATAGTAAACCTTGAAGTTCAAGTGGATTTCCCAACTGAAGGAAGACTGGCATATTCAGATTTCCAGGATATGGTGTCCATGCTGTGGGCATTTGCTGGCCAATCAGAGAACTAGTCATCAGACAGAATATTTTTGGGATTTGTGCCTCATAGTATCCTGCATGGAATCTGTGAAACTCTTCATAGTGACAAAACCCGAATGTGCTATTTTGCGAGATCATAGCTGCCATACTCGGTAGTCTCAGCTATAGTAGTCTAAAAGACATACCCAAAGTCATCACTGAAAATGACAGTACTTTGCAAAAGGAAATTAAAGAGGATATCAGAAAATGGAAAGATATTCTTTGTTCTTGGGTAGGAAGAACGAGTACAGTGAAAATGGCCATACTCTCAAAGTTGTTATACACATTTAATACCACCTTGCTCACGATGCCAAAAACTACTTCACAGAATTAGAGGAAATATTCCTAAAATTCACCTATAACTAGAAAAGTTTTAGAACAGGCAAAGCAATTCTGGGCTACAAAAGCTAGGCATGGCGTATTGCAATCCCTGATTTGAAATTATACTCCCAAACTATACTGCTAAGAAGAGGATGACATTGGCAAAAAAGGTACAGGCCTGAGGAACAATGGAACAAACCAGAAGATGCAGAAACAACTATATACACATTCAGTTTTCTCATCCTTGACAAAGGAGCCAAAGGCTTTCACTGTAAGAAAGCTAGCCTCTTTAATAAATGGTGCTAGAAAATCTGGCTTTCCACATGCTGAATATTAAAACTAGACCAACATTTCTATCCTTGAATTAAACTAAAATTAAAATGGATCAAATATCTAAATATTGAAAGAGAGAGGCCAGGGAGATAGCTCAATAGAATAAGTGCTTGCCTGGCAAGTGCAAGGGCCTGGGTTCAATCCCTGGTTCTGAAAAAAAAAAAAAAGAAAGAAAGAAAAATAAAAAGAAAAAAGAAAGAAAAATAATATTGAAAAAGAAACACTAAATCTGCTATAAGGTAGAATAGGTAGAACTCCTAAAGATGTAGGTGTAGGCAAAGACTTTATGAACAAAAACCAAACAGCATAAGAGATGCCACAAAGAATCAAAACTGGGGTCTCATCTGATTGAAAAGTTTTTTACAGCAAGAGAAACATCAAGATTTAAGACTACCACCATGAGAAAAATTATTGTCAGCTGTTTCTCAGACAAAGGATTAATATCTAGAATACATAAGGAACTCAAAAAGAAATCAGATTTCCAAATTTAAAGATCCAATCCAAAAGTGGGCATCCGAAATGAATAGACACCTCTAAGATAGAGAACTAGAAACAGCAAATAAATTATAAAAAAATGTTCTTTATCATTGGTCACTTAAGGGATGCAAATTAAAACACTGATTCCAACTCACCCCACAAACAATGGTTATTTTCAAGACATCAACCAATAGCAAGTGCTGGTGGTGTCACGGGGAAGCAGGACCCCTCTTCCACTGTTGGTTCCATTATGTGACAGCTGCAACTTTCTTACCTTACACAGCAGTGATGCGGAAAGAAGTATGAAGTTGAGGGGACACGGCAGTCTTATAATCAGATTTTTCTTTTCTTTTTTATAACTGATTTTCAATTGCATCATTACTGGTGTGAGTGTAAAGTTTCATTTTTAGAGCAGACATAATTTAGTTAAAATCTGGTAATATGCTCTACAATTACACGGAAAAGGTTTTAATTCTTTTTCATCTCGGCATATGTTTTATTTCATGTTTATGAGACTTTTTGACGTGAGGCTGTCACTATTGAGCTCTATTGCTCAATGACAACAGAGGCAAATCTAGTTTTGGGAGGGCGTGTGTGTGTGTGTGTGTGTGTGTGTCTAAGAATAAGCAGTGGGAAAGAACAAGGTGGGCCACTGTAACAGTCATTCTGCAGGACACACAGCAGTGTACAAAGAAGATGTCTCCATAAGCACATGGGCTGGGGGAGTGTGGGGCCACGACTTTCTAGGAGCCCAGGAGACAGGCCTGTGCCATAGCCACAGGACCTGCAGGCAGGGAGCACTTATATGACCCACATGGAAAAGAGCTTCGTTGATATTGCTTCTACACTACAATCCCATGCCAGTGTCTTTTTTTTTTTTTT
>NW_004524588.1:18548421-18578421 GCF_000260255.1 Octodon degus
GGATTGAACCGCGGTCCCTGTGCTTTGCCAAGCTTGTTCCAAGTAGGTGCTTTAGACCACTGAGCCATCTCTCCAGCCCCGCCAGTGTCTTTAGAAGTTGAGACAGATTGATGGATATCTATGGTCACTGTTCAATGATTATTGAAAATCAAGTTAGGCCATGTGCAGCATTGTGCCCCAACCATTTGGACACCACAAAACCGCCTCTGGAAGACTATCTTCCCATGGACTTGGGAAGAAATCTTCAGAGGGTATTTTCCTCCTGATTAAAAGGAACGCATACCTCACATATCATGAAGACACAGGTCTCAGTCCTGTCAATGCTCCTTTGAAAAATCTAATGCTGATTTGATCTGACAGGAGCCTCAGGCACTAAAGCCAGCAATGTGGAGGGGCTGTAAATACCAAAGAAGTGTCACCTCCTAGGTGTAGCTCACCTGCTGTGCACAACCAGCTCTTATTAGGCCACAGAACCTTGCCCACCACGGAGGGTGACGAATGGTGGGTGGCAGGAGGAGGATTTAGAAATCTGTTGTACAGGAATGGTAGGAAAAAAATAGTGTTATCAGCACGTTTTACATAAATCCTAAAATAAACAACAGGAATGTATTTTCCCCATGAATGGAATACACAAACTGATTAAGTATACTGGTAATGTTTTTGATGAGCTACCAGATCCCAGGCAGGGCTGCACCTTCTCCCGTGTTTACGCCCCTTCCTCCACATTTCTGTCACTCCGTAGGCGGGGCCGTCATGGTGGAAATGTGGGAGCCCTTTGAAAAGAAGTGGAACATTATATAGAGAGCCTTGCTAGGGCAAATAGCAGAAAACAGAGTTAGTATGCTGCTCTTAAGTCGGCATTTTAAGGAGGTTTACACTCAATTGTTCTAATTTATACATTTTCAAGTCATGTTTTTAAATCTATTTTACTGAAGACAAATTGACATACAAGGGTTTTGTGTATGTGCACAGTTACTGGGCTTGGGAAGAAATACCAGAAACCATCACCCCAATCCATGCCATCAACATATTTTTCTCTTCCGAAATTCTTGTGCTTTACAATTTTTTTTTCTCCGAATGCCTTCAGGGTAGGTTTGGCTGGCTGGAGTGTTGTGGGGATCGAACTCCAGCAACCTGAGGCTGACAGCTTTGTGGAAGCAGCCACTTAAAGATCTGAGCTAGGGCCAGGCCCCCTGCTTTACAATTCTTCTTATTATTATTATTAGTGTGTGTGTGTGTGTGTGTGTGTGTGTGTGTGTGTGCGTGTGCATTGAGGACATTTAATGTACAATCTTCCAAGTCTATTTACAACTAGCTATTGACACTATGCCTTGCTGTAGTAGATCTCTGTGACCTAACTGTAGTTTATAACTGAAACTTTGGCTTGGTTTATCTATTTTATTATGTTGTGAAAGCACAGCCTGAACTGTAGATCAGCCTGGGGCAGAGAGGTCAGGTTTTGTTGCTGGCTCACTGTCTGAACTTGGGGAAGTTCTTTTATCCTGCTGAGCTCCCAGTCTTTCCCTCGGTACAATGGGATAATTCCAGTTGTCTCTCAATCCTTTTGTAGCCCGGTGAGTGAGCGTTAGCCACAGTGTAGGCAAGTGCAAGAATCTTGGAGTTCCGTCAAGGTGTCACTTTACTTCAACCTCTGCCAGCTTGTTCCAATTTCTGCTCTGCAGAAACCATTACCACAATCTATGCCATAGATCTATTGCTCTCTAACAAAACTCGGTTTTTCAATTTGTATTTGTGTGTGTGTGTGTGTGTGTGTGTGTGTGTAACTCATAACATACAATCTACCCTCTTAGAACATTTTTCAGCATATAATAAAGTATTGCTAGCTATTCGCACTATGCCACACTGTAGTAAATCTCTATGCTTTAGTTACACGCTATAACTGAAACGTTGATGTGGTTGGAGTTTTCTATTATTTTGTGAAAGTTATCATTACCTAAGCTGTAGACCAGCATGGAGCTGAGAGGCCAGTTTTCTTTTGCTGCATGTTCACTGTCTGAACTTAGGGAAGTTCTTTTCTCCTGCTGATTTTGTATTATTTCCCTTGTATTAGATGGGATAATCCCAGTTATCTAGCAAGCCTTTTTTCCATTTTAGAGTGACTCAATCAAATTTAGACCCAATGATCGTTTTATTTACAACTGCCTTGTATCATACCATGTCAGATTGTAAATCTCCTCTGAAACGCAATTTGAATTTCATTTTAATCTGTATTTCCACACCGTCACTAAGCACTTACTAGTGTCGTCTCCTGTCCTTGTGTTCTGACGCTGCACTCATATCATTGTGAGGCAGCTTCAACAGAACAGGCCTTGTCACCTAACTCACAATCAAGGCCACACATGTGCATGGAATTTTTAAAATAGTCACTCACACTTAATATATCCCAGGCTCTTTTCTAGATGCTGAAAAGATACCCGGGAACAAAGTCAATGGATATTTACTGTATAAAAACCTTTAATAAATGGGGATGTACTCCAAGTACACAATCACATAAATCTGTAGTAGTTGAATGAAAATGGTATCATTTAAGTAGAAAAACAAAGGATTAAAAACAGGACATAAAGCATGCTGTTGGGATACAGATCCGTTGTTTTAGGAAAGCATCTTAGAAATAAAATCAGAACAAGGAGTAGAAGGGATGAGGTGGGAACCTCAAGTTTCTCTTGAAGTGTGGCACAGCAAGGACAAGTGGCCTGGGGCTACGATGCGCTAACTACCTGTACAGAACTGAATGGAGAAAGAGGTTCTAGAGCAGAACGGGAGGGGAAAGGGTCAGAGACAGGTTGGAGAGGTGAGGAGGACTATGACCTCACAGACTCTGAAGATAATACAACAAAAAATTTAAAAATACTTTTATCTTGGAGTGAGAAAGGAAATGTTCAAAAAATGTCCTTTTGAACAGAGAACTGATATTCAACATGTACGAACAATGTGTAAGTGAAGCTTATTACAGTAAAAGACATACTGGCCTTAAATAGTTGCCTTCGCATTGAACCCTCCCCCCCACCCCCGACTGTTCTTGGCACTTCCTGCCGTCCTGGAAGTCATCGTTGATGGGATCAACACTCAGTGAACCGGGCCACCCATCGAAGTCCAATAGGAAGCCCAGTTTTTGAAAGCTGCAAGGCGCATTCTCACCCACCTTCTTCACCAGACCTAGCCCTGAAGCTCTCTAGCTCTTCCCCGAAGTCAAAGTGACCCTGGAAAGGAAGCATCCTGAATGGACTCAGGACGTGGGTGCAGCCATGACAGCACCAGCGAAAACATTCCTGAAAGTGACTGAGCCAGCTGCTCCCGGAAGGGCGAGGATGAGGCAGGTGTGTGTGAGAAGAGGGCGTATTTGGAAGGAAAGCAGCAGCAAACTGCCTGCCATAATACATATTAAAAATTTAAGTATTCAGCACACAATTCAATCATGCCTCATAATTCAGATTTCATTGGGTCGCTTGGAGTAACGTTTCTTGAGCAGACCGAGGAGTTGCACAGTGAAGCAGGAGAAGGGCGAGCACATAGAAACTTGGTCAGCGATGAGATTCAGGCCCACGGCGGGCCCACGCTCACCTTCTGCTTTGTTTCTTGCAGAAGCCCCGGGCAGCCTGGCGTTCGTTTATCAAATTCAGGCAGAGGCAACTCTGCTAGGACAGCCCAGGTGCTTGATCTTTTTAACTCAATGAAAAGGAAGACAAATGAACTGTGTCTCTGGGGGTTCTTTAACAGAGAATATAAGTTTAATTAATATGGTGGATAAGTGGGAATGAAATCGGAAAGGCCACCTGGATTTTCTAGCTTTCATCTCATATAAATCTGATTTCAATGAGGAAGTAAAACGAGTTCTGACTCACCCTAGCAAGAGGGTGAAAAATAACGCTGCCGAGAACCATAATCATTTATTACCTCACACACAACGGGGTTACTGTCATAGGAAAAGGAAACACCAAGTGTTAGCAAACACACAGGGTAATTAGAACCTTTGTGTGTTGTGGATGGTAGTGGAGAAACGGTGACCCATTATACGGTAGTTCCTAAAAAACTTAAAATAGATTCACTGTATATCTCAGTAGTTACCCGTCTGAGTGCATGCCAAGAAGAAAGCAACAGCATTCCCAGTAGCTAAAACGTGAAAAAACCCGAGTATTATGTCCAACAGTGGGTGCGTGGGTAATAAATGTGTTCCACAATTAGCTTACCTTTATATATCACATACATGTTTTAATATTACATATTAAATAATATAATTAAGTGGTTTATATTATAAAGTATAAAAAGATATATATGATATGCAATATTTTATAACTTCATTATAAACTTTATAATGTCTCTATATTATATAATATATGGATATGCATAATATGCACAAATGCTTTTATTTTCAAACAATTTGGTTCCCAAATAGAAGCATCTGGCAAGATTTTGGTTTTTGTTTGCAAGCTCTGCATTGGGTGACAAACATGACCACAACTGTTTTTCTCGCACAAATATAAATATGACCATCTTTTCCAAAATAGTAGAATAAATTAGGTTTGTGAAGTGAAGTAGACCTGTATCAGATTCCTTAATATGTTGACTTTTCAAAGTGTTTGTCACACATTGTAAAGTTAAAAGAAATTTGTAGTTTCTGTAATAAGATTTATGGTAATGGTATTAACACAAAAGCTGTAAATAAATATGTGCCTTTCAGTTATCTATTGCTGAGCAGTTATCCAAACAGCCCAGGAATGGGCTCACCTGGCACCAGTAAGCACTTAGTATTGTTCACAAGACAGCGGCTGGTGGTTTTCTTCTTCCTCCTGGGATTACCTTTGCTCCTGCAGGTGACATTTGGACCAGAAGTTGCTCATATTTGGAAGCAGCAGACTGGGGCCTGGTCTAGGACCGCTTGGCTGGGACAGCAGGACTCATGTCCCTGAGACAGCTATGATCCTCCAGCCAATGGGGCAAGGTTTGTTTGCACAGAGTTTCCCGTAACCAAGAGGGAAAATTAGACATTTTATGAGGCAGCTCATTGGCCAAAACCAAGTCATGAGGCCAGTTTAAATTTAAAGGGAAAGGGCACAGATGGCAGGAAGTCACTGATTTGATTCATCAATTAAATTAGTAGTACATTAAGTGTTTCAAAATAGACTAGAAAAAAAATCACAGATACCAACTAAGCATGTAATTGTGGCTACTGAGTACTGTGAAATTAAAGAAAATAAGTGACCCTCCTGTACTCTATAAGCTTTGCCATAATTTCATTTTAATGGCAACCACACATTAATACTTTGTTTAGGTAGAAGATATTCTTGCACAGTTAACAGAAAACTACACATGTGAATCTAGTAAATAACCAAGACCCATAGAAATGACAGGTATTATGGACTACTAGACTATATTGGATTATTTTGCTGAATTCATGCACCTACAATATTTAAATGGCAAAGGAGTACCCATCTCTGGCAAAGCTAAACAAGAAAAAGGGGGTACAAATGAAGGACCATTTTGTGTCTATATATACAGACTAGTTAGGATAGATAGAGAGCTCCTTTCTTTTAATTCAATGAATAGAAAGATTTGTACTAATAGTGTTTGGACAGGATATCATGTCTGCATCTTGTACTATGACTACTATGAATACAACAATATGCAATGTATTAATTATTGTAACTGTCTTTCTAACCTGTTTTGAAACTTTCTCATTGCTATTTGTTTCTCAATAAAATTAATTTAAAAAATGAGAAAAAAAAAGAAAGAAAGAAAGAAAGAAAGAAAACCTATGCTTCCCAGCTAATGGAGGCATCTATGGAATGAGGCTCTGAGCCATAGCAAAGTTCAGGGTGGGTCTGAGACAAATACTAAGTCAGATTTATTACCAGTGCTGAGGACAGACTGAATACTGGACACAGCACTTGTGTATGCATGAACTTGCCTGTATCAACCAGGAAGTTACACATCAGAAATGAGGCCCAATTCTATCCTGAAAAATAGACCGAGATTGTGAGAAGCTGGAATTTCCCACACAGTCTGCACCAATACGCTACTGGCTGACAGGAAAGGAAGCAGGTTTTCGAGTGCTTTCAGTTTCACTGATTTTCCTGCCCAGAATGAGTGGACAGCGATTTCATTGATTTTCCTGCCCAGAGTGAGAGGACAGCGTTAGCAGGTGAGTGCCTTTACTTATTCTCTGCCTGTGACTTTTTTGAGGGAGTTCCACTTCTTGTCTCCGAGACAGAAGAAGAAGGTAGGGAGAGAGAACTGCCACATGGGACTGTGGCTGGGGACTGGGGACAAAAGGAGTATCGAGCTTTGGGGCACATCGGCAACTTTGTGAACCAAGTATTTTGGTTAGCACTTTGTAGATTCTTAAAAGAACAGTCAATGTAAACTACCCGGATGTGAATTCCTTATGTTTTTCTGTGCTGTGCTGCTTGTCTTCTGACTCATACTGTCCTGAAATTCTCAGAATGAGAAGTCGTATAGCTGAACAAAGAAATTTACATTTTTGCCTTATTTCTGCTGTCTGTACAAACTTCTATTTTCAGTACCAAGTAAATAAGTTAATGTTTTTAATCACTGAGCACAGGACTGTCAGCCACAGCAACAGAAAAGACGTATTAGTTTATAGATATGATGTGCTTATGCTTTATGGCTACACGTACTGAATATGTCTTCTTAAATTAGTTACTATGCTGAACAAAAAAAGAAAGTAGAGCAAGCATAAGCTACCTGTAAGTTGCTTTGTGATCTTGGTGTAGGGGAATGAAACTACCAACCCAAAAGATACCTGGGATGAGTTCGTTATCTATAAAACTGAAGAATTAAATTTAGAAACAAACAGAGGTTAAGAGCAAAATGTGTTTACTGGAAAAAGAAAGCTTTTTTCTGATAGAGGGACAGAATGGGAGCCTGAACAGGTTACCCTGGGAAGCTATCTCTTCCAAGGATTTTTTATAGAGTAAAACCATGCAGTGAGGCAGGTCTAAGGAGGAAAAGATGGGAACTCTCTTAGGTGGGAATGAGGTGGGACAAAACTACAGTCAACCAACAAGATTACAAGCACCATTGCTGGGGTAATGGTTAAATCCAGGACCGAGTGGAGAAGCCAGTCATGTAGCAAGTGGACATGAGTATGGGACAGGGTTCTTCCTGTTGGGATTGGGTCAGTGACTCTGGATCATTCAAGATGATTGACACCTGTTTAGAATATCAATCCCGCATGCCCATCCCTAGAAAATTATATATCTGCCTTTCTTTACTCTTTTTTCTTGAGATTTTTGTAGGCAGCTAAATTAGATACAAATATTGTAGGCAGTGAGGCAGAGCTAAGTGCTCAAGTGTACATTGTGGAAGACGGGATGAATGAAGCTTTGGGAGAGACACAGGCCTGCTGTGGGCTGGACCTCAGGACAAAATAGTAGAGAAATGCTACCATTTTCTCATACTTCCCTAGAGGTTGGCATCAGGAATTGATATTCTAAATAGGAAGCCTGAGAGAGTCAGTGACCCAAATCCTTACAGGAAAAGCCCATATTCTGTCGTTATGTCTGGTTGTTGTGTGACTGGCTTCCCCATTTGGTTCTGTATTTAATCAATTTCACCTGAGCAACTGTACTTCTGATCTTATTGGGTGACCATAGTTTTGTCCCACCTAAGGGAGTTCCCATCTTTTCCACCTCAGAGTTTTATTCTATAAATATCTTTGGGAGAGACGGCTTACAGGGCAACCCTTTTGGGCCTCCTGTCTGTCTTCATTGATAGGAGCTTTCTTTCCCCCAGTAAATATATTCTGTTCTTAATCTCCATTGTTCCTAAAGTTCATTTTCTGATTTTAAAGAAGATGAACTTGTCCCAAGTATCTTTCAGGTTCAGAGTTCCATTCCCTTCTATCATTAATAGAGGGCTGAACAAGAGAAGGAGTTCAGTGTTGTCATCACAAGTGTGCTTTTTGGACTTGAAGCTTTGGCTTCACCTGGGAAACTGCTAAAACTGAAAAATTCACAGGATTTATCCAAATCTTTCAAATCAGAATTTGGGGAAATGTGGGGGTCAATAAGCTAGCTCAGTGGTCTAAAGTGCTTGCTTAGGCAAGCTTAGGCAGGTACAAGGGACTGTGGTTTGATCCCTGGCACCACATACCCCACCAGCCTCACCCCGAGGACAGGCTGAGCCAGCAAAATAAAATAAATAAATAAATAAATAAATAAATAAGTCTGTTTAAAAAGAATTTGGGAAATGTGGTCGAACCTTCTAAATGATTTTATTTTCTTTTTAATTTTTAAAAATTATTTATTTATTTGGTACAGGTTCTCACAGTGCAGCTCAGACTTGTAGTGATCTTCCTGTCTCAGTCTCCCTGGTGCTGGGATCATAGGCACGCCCCACCATACCTGGTTTCAGCAGCCTGCACAGTGCGCCCAGGATTCTGGGGCTGGCGCACTGTGTGGTACAGGGGATCAAACCCAGGTCTTTGTACTTTCCAGGCAGGTTCTTAGACCACTGAGCTATCTCCCCAGCCCCAATTCTTTTTTTTTTTTTAACTTTACTTTTTCAATCACATTTTATCAGTGCACTTCAGATATACCTCATGCTCACCTTCATCATAGAGAACGTGTACCTATGCGTTATATAACGTCATTCACATTAAAATGTGAGAACCAGTGGCCTAGAATCAAATGTCTAAGGTTTTCTTCCTACCGAATACTCATCTCTCACAGCTAAGGAGCCACTTGATGAAGAACCATGAGAGACTAGAGAGTCTGCTGTCAAGAACCTAGTGGATGGAGCTTTTTATGACTTCAGAAAAACTGTATAACCAAGAAGAAAATGCACAAAATAAAGAAAAAGGTGAAGCATGCTGAATATAAGACTCGCAAATTTATTGCTGACCACCACTCCCACTCCAGGAGATGGCGCAGATCACGTAAGCAGCTTCCGTCCAGGCCTAATAGCCCCTTCATTCTCTGCTGTTTCTGTGAGCTATTTTATTCTTCCACTTACAAGTACAGAATACACTGTCCCTATCCAAAGGAATGTTTTGCATCATTATCTATTCTATTTGATGGCTCAATCTACCCCAATCTATCCCAATTAACTTTTATACTGTTGCACATTTTCCTTTTACTTTAACAACTGTCTACTTAATTATACTATATAATTTATTCATTATATAATTATCTTCCTCTTCTAAAAATAAGCTCCAAAATACAGGATCTTTGCTTGAATTTTTTTCATGCACAGATTCTAAACACATCATTAGTGGCATTTGACCCATGATAGGCACTCAGAAAATATTCACAAAGTGAATGAATGGCTATTTAGAATTCTGAGATAGCTCTTAGGAGTCTGAGATTCTCTGACTATATAAGAGAGAAAGTTTCCATTGTTCAGAGATATATAGAATCTTCAGTGGAGAAAAATCTACTGCCTTCTGTGTTGTGGTTCAAAGAGAAACTTCTATAAATCCAGATTTCTTTTTTCTTTTTTTTTTTTTTTTGGACCAGGGATTGAACTCAGGCCCTTGCACTTGCCAGGGAAGCACTTATTCCACTGAGCCATCTCACCAGCCCCTAAATCCAGATTTCTATTCAATTGAAGGCACAGAATTGAACAGTTACTGTTTGCTTCTCAACTTTCACTTTTCAGTGTAGGTGGCATACACTTTACCCCAAAATAGTAAGTATTTTAAGCTTTGTGGATAATAGTCCCTTGCATGACCCAGATCTGCTACAGCTGGATGAGAGCATCAAAAAAGTGTTTCTAAATGTTGATAAATTTCAACAAAACTTTATAATTTATTTTGGCTTCCAGGTTATAGTTCCCTAACCCAAATCTAGAGTAGAACATGAAATAAGTATATTCTAGATTTTTGGAACATTGCTATAGAAGGATTTTTGTTGCTGTTCAAAGATTATCTAACTTTCCTAGAGACAGACAAATAATTCAGTGGACTAAAGCACCTGATTAGGCAGAAATGGAGGCCAGGTTCCATCCTGGGCGTCCCATGCCTGCCCCTCCCCTGAGGCATGCTGAGACAGGGATTAAGACTGGGCAAGGTAGCATATGCCTGTAATCCTAGTTCTTGGGAGGCTGAACACAGACAGGTCACTACAAGTCTGATCTATCTAGTAAGACTCTGTAGACCCTGTACTAAAAAAACAAAAAAGAGATGAAAAAGGTTATCTAACTTTTCTATATATCTGTACATCTTATCAGAAAGTAGTAAATGCTATCATGAGCAAGCACTGAGTAAGACTTTTATTAGTCTTTTGGTTATATAAGCAGGAAGCTGAATAATTTCTTTGTTTCATAGGATCTCTGTCTACTTTTTAATTGGGCACAGAGGTCAGCATCCTCTGAAACATAGATGGAGCTGGAAAATTGGCCAAATCTCATGCTTCATAGAGCGGTCTTGTGCCACACGTGTTCATTTACATACCAGAGCAAGGGGGAGAGTTTGAAGTGTACAGGTTCTAGAAATCTAGTTCTGCTTAGAACTCTGTTTTTCAGGCCGGGGAGATAGCTGAGTGGAATAAGCGCTTCCCTGGCAAGCACAGGGACCCAAGTTCAATCCCCAGTTGCACAAAAAAAAAAAAAAAAAAAAAAAAGTCTTTCTATGGGGGCAGGGAGATGACTCAGTGGAATAAGCGCTTCCCTGGCAAGCCCAAGGGCCTGAGTTCAATCCCTGATTCTGAAAAAAAACAAAAAACAAAAACAAAAAAAAAAAACAAAACAAAAAACCCACAACTCTGTTTCTCATATTATTTCAGATTCTCTTCCTGAAAAAGATGAAGAGTCTGAACAATGTGCCTCAGCAGCCACTTTGACAGGTAATTGCCTCCAAACTCCACGTCACAAGTGAAATCCTTCTAACCCTAATTCTCATGAGAACGTCTTTTAATAAAGACCTAGGCAACCTATGCTTTTGGTGAATTTGTGTCTTAGAAATGACATTCGGAGCACTGCATAGCACTGATCCTTAGCATTTTGTTCATTTCTATTGCAGCATCTAAAGGGGAAAGTAAAGAAAATAGTGATGAAGAAATTGCTGTGTCAGTGGAGGAACTGGCCATCTCTCCAACAGGTAACCCCTAGCAAACCCTGAGCTCTATGGGAAGCCCCAGGCATCAGTTAGGGCAAAGCAGCTGTGCAGGGCTCTTCAAGATGGTGAAGAGCCACTTTGATGTCAAATTATGCTTCAGACAATCTAAGTTGCTCTCACTTCTGTCTTCCCCCAGAATATGATTACCACTTAGTTCCTGCTCTTCATTTCTCAGAAACCAAGAAAGAAATGTGAAGGTGAAGAAATGAAGGAGAATCATGAGAATTCTCATATGTGCATGAATTCCGTGCATAGTAGTTGAAAAACTGAATTGCTATTCTCATTGCTAGATGTACATGGCAGTAGGTTAGACAAATCAAGATGTTGCTGGTACTGTTTCTAAACATTAAGGGTAGATACATAATAAATGTGTAAAATAGAGTGTATATTCAGAATATATACAAGAGATAAAAGGATTAGATATGGCAGGGACAGTGTGTTTGAGGGTGGAGAAGTAGGTAAGATCAAGGGAAGAGAAGAGGTACAGGTGGTCATTTGTCATCTACCTGGGTGATGAGGAGGCAGTTGTGTCAGACTAAGTAAATGGGAAGGGGAAGGAGTCTAGGAGATGACTAAGGTTATATTTAAGAGGTTAAAAGGAAAAGCCAATCTAGATGTAAGCTAGGAGATTAGGGAAAGCTTAATTGGTAGAACTACAGAATAGATCTGAGGCATTCTGCATAAGCCACTTTGCCAGTGGAGAGGGATCTAGGCGTTATTGCCAATAGAAAATCTTAGAAGGTTTTTTTAAATTTATATTTAAGCATTACACAATGCATTCATTTGTCAAAACAGCCCATATTACCCAACAAGTATGCATAACTTTTATGCTTTTATGTATTAGTTGAAATAAATTTTAAGAGATAACAGGATTTAGACTGAGGTCTGTAAAGATCATGACAGCATTTAATTTACTAATAGTTTAAGTAGAAAATAAGAGAAGAAAGAGTCAAATTCTTATTTTGGTTTGCCAGCTGAATGACTGGTAGAACCTACAGAGTGAGAGGAAACTTGTGATGCTCAGGAAAGACAGATGTTTAAAGAAGGTAAAAATCAAGTGTCTTGCTTTGTACATGGGAAGTTGAAACAGGCGTTATCTCCAAGAGAGTGAATAGCTGGCTGGATGTTCAACTGCAGAGCTCATGGAGAAATCAGGGTGGAGAATGAACATTGGGACCATCAGGGTGCAGAGGATATTTTAAATTATAAGACCAGAAGAAGCCACCTCAGTGGGAAACAATGGATAGACTATATTAGAAAGATTATATAAAAAAATTTCATTGAGATATTTAAAAATTGCTAATTACTTTTGAGAGCTCAAAATATGATAATGAAAATTTTGGAGTTATGGCAAAAGGAAAGAAGCACCAAGGAACACAGATTTAGGAAGCATGACTGAAAAATGCAGTGCTACGGAAGCCTAAAGAGCACTGTTGAAGGGCTGGGCAGATAGCTCAGTAGAATAAGCCCTTCCCTGGCTAGTGCGAGGGCCTGAGTTCAATCCCTGGTTCTGCAAAAAAAAAAAAAAAAAAGAACAGTCCTAAAGAAAGGTTACATGGTTTCCCATGTAAAATGATTAATAGGTAACAAATGGAGAGTGGTAGCATTCATAAGAAGTATTTAGTTTAAGTGATGAGGATAACAGCCAGAGTGGGTTGCACAGAAGGAAAAACTAAAAGCAGTGAAGGTTGACAGATTTTTTATTACTAAGATAAAATAATTTGTATGAAAAAATATAAGGACCAGAAGGTTTCATGCCCTAAAGAAAAAGGAATAACAAATCAGAGATATTTTCAAGTATTTAAGATATCTATTCCTTAATAAAGGGTTATAAGCTTTTAGTTTTCCCAAATAATTATTCTACATACTGGGAATACATAAATGAAAGCCATCTTCCTGTCTTAATTGCTTTATAGCAACCAATCACAATGGAAATGCAACAAGAACACTACTTTATGGGACATTCACATTTAAGAATAGAAACATTAAAAGAAAGACCTACTGAGGCCATGAAAGTATTGTTGAGCTGTCACTGGGGAAGGAGTTAGATGTTTTCTGAATGGCCACATTGTGATTAGTGTATACCAGTACATGTTATAATAAGCAAAAAATGTAAATCATAGCATAGAATAGTGTAAGTTACCTGTCAAGGAACATTGCAAAAGGAGGTCAGAATGGTAGTCAGAAAGCAGAGATATTATAAAAGGAGTTCTTTTCTCCTTTCCCTCATCTCACCTGTTCCTTCCCTTTGAATAGTTTCTTTCCCTTTCACAGTATCTATCATAATTTTCAGATTTTATTTATTCTTTCCAGTTCTTACATTAGGGACACAATACACTGCTTGCACATGTGGGTGTGAGCTACTCCAGTTGTGACTGTGGTCTCTCATTGCATCCATGAGGGAAAGGAGAAAAGAAAGAAGGAAGGGGAAAAAGTACACACACACGCACGCGCACACACACACACCACACACACACACACACGCACACGCACACACACACCACACACACACACACATGCACACACGCACACACACACCACACACACACACACTGTAGCAGGAGCAATTTTGTTACTGATTCCTACCATTCAAAAGCATGGTTAATGCTTAAATATTTTTTTCTTCCTTTAAATTTTTCGACTAATTTTATGTGCTTATACCTTGTAATCTGAATAATTAATTTGAAGACAACAATGTGCAGCATAGCAACCATTGATAAATTCCTATGATCTTGTTTAGTGAAATTCTGTATTGCTTCTAATGTTTGCATTATTTTCATTATCTTTAAAAAATGAAAAAAAATAGGTGGATTTCAAATGTTTGAGTAGTTATTTGATTGAGCTACATGAATATTAAGCTTCCTTTCAAATTTTAGACTGTAGAGGTGACTCTAAGGTGTTGGACTTGAAAAATTAGTGTTATGGCCACCAGATAAACAGGAATTTATAGTGGGGTCAGTGATAAGAAGAAAAGAAAAGAGGGTGAGGGGAGTTCTTAAGATATTTGTTTTAGTTCAACAAGATACAATTTTCTAATTGCCTTATGTTTTTAAGTGGAATTGTGGTCAACATTCCTGAGGAGTGAGAGGAGACATGGCAGATGGCAAGGCCTTGTGTATTCACTAATGAGTTGCTTCCCCTGTTTGCTGTTTCTCTTTTAGGTCTTTGTGAAATCCATGGTGTCCAGCCTGAGAAAAGATTGAAGCTTTGCCCTTACAGTCATTTCCAACAGCTGAAGACTGCAGAGGCAAATAAGGTAATGTGCTTTGGAGCAGGGAGACAGAATGTTGTGGATTCAAGCAAGACACTGGGGAGGCAATGAATGCTTTAATTGTTGCAACAATGATTTTGTCTTAAAGTGGTCTTCCCATTAGGTTCCCTATTTCTTTTATCTCATGCTAGAACACGCTTTGCGCTGCTCTCTGCTACCTAACCCAAACCAAGTTCTTACAAGGAGTGAATATTTGGACTTGGCATGTATTTTTACTTTGACTCTTTGTCTTTCTTTGCAGGTGGATATTTTGCATTACTAAGCTTCCTCTCACCTACTTTATAATCATACTGGTTTGTTTTGTTTGAACTTTGGTGGCAGAATGGAAGGGTCTGACTCAAGTCATTCTGCATCTTCTAATTACAGATATACCCAATAATGGAGAAAGAGGGCCGAACACGACTGGCCCTCATCATCTGCAACACGAAGTTTGACTATCTTTCTAATCGAGATGGTGCTGAGGTAGACCTTTTGAGGATGCAAGACCTGCTTAACGACCTTGGATACTCAGTGGTTGTAAAAGAGAACCTAACAGCTCAGGTAACAGTCCGAGAGAGTAGAGTAACTTTCCTTCCTTCTTAAACAGTTTTCAACCTTTTCCTGGGCAGCAGCAAGAACAGAACATTTGACAGCACAGGAATTACATTTGTTCCAGAACAGGAGCTGCTGGGTCCAAGTCTTCTTCAGTGCACCATCTCATAGCAAATATTTAGAGATTTTCCATAGATGAATATTTCACTAAAGATGTTGAGTCTTTCAGAATTCTTCCTCTGGGAGGTGTCTTTAAGTTGAAGGTCTGAGTAAGACACAAGTTCTGGGCCCCAAAGCTCTCTGATATCTACTAAGTGCATCTGAGAGTCATAATAATGTCAAATCCATGTGTCTAATTGTGAAGAGATTTAAGTAGTTGAGATACTGATTCTGTAACAAGTACCCTGGGAGAATTTAGATAAATCATTTTATGCCTAAATTTCAGCTACCCCATGATGAAAAATGTAGTGCTTTCAATTTTTGTCAATGGAAAAATCTCTGTCTCTCTTTTCTACCCTTAATAAAGAACTCCAGGAAACCCATTGGAATTCAGATGAGAACAAACTGATGGAATGAAAGACACACCATCTCAATTGGCCCTCACTGTATTCTACCTCCCAGTTTTTTTATTTTATTTTCTTAATTTTATTGAGAAATAGCTATGAGACAGTTTTGAAACAGATTAGTAAGACAGTTACAATAATTATACATTGCATATTGTTGTCTTTGTAGTAGTTACTCATAGTACAAGATACAGACATGATTTCTTGTCTAAACACTGTTATTTCAAAACTTTCCTCTCATTGAATTAAGAGAAAGTAGCTGTATACTTCTGCTAACTATTTTGTATATACAGACAGATTATACACACACACACACACACACACACACACACACATACATTTTTTCACTACAAAATGGTCCTTCATTTATATCCCCCTTTTTTTGTTAACTTTTGTCAGAGATGGGTATTTCATTGCCATTCATATATTGTGGATGCATGAATTCAGCAAAATAATCCAACATAGTCCAGTAGTCTATAATAGTAGTGGGTTATCCACATGACTGGCAATGTCAGAAGTTGTTGACTTGAGCCTTTTATAGCTCAGCATATTTATATGGCTTTACTTTTTATACCTCATATTTATACTTTTCTGCTGGATGGTTAAGACCAAGATAAAGCAAGACCTCTACAACAAGAAATGTAACTTTTGTGTCTGACAAGGTCAGTCAAATCCCCTCAGGATTTACCATGAAACCCTGTACTCAGTTTGTAGATCCTCTGTCAGTGTCAGCTATTTTTGGATGAGTCACGGTCATTGCTTGACCAATTTGCTCTCTATGAAAGCCTGAGAGAATATTTTCTCTCCATGTGGCTCTCCTTAGGCACACTCTGCGTCATTGTATAGTCTCCCTAGTGTAAGAACTCAAAAGAAGAAATAAAAAGTGAAAGGAATAACACAACTAAATGGAAAGCAAGAACTTAAGGATTAAACATCTACCTCCCAGTTTCCTCAGAAAAGGAAACACTGAACTAGATGCTACATAAAAACCCTACTCATTTTATATTCTACATGCCTCAGTTGCCTGAATTCATGCCAGAATACTATTGCTCTTAAAATTCCATTCATTCAAAAAGTCACATGATTCTTTAATTCTTACTCACTTTTGTGAATGCTGTGCATATATAAAGTATATACAGAAAGTTCCTCCTATTGATGCTGAGCCTTTTCAGGAAATGGAAACAGAGCTGAGGGAGTTTGCCCACCTCGAAGAGCACCGGTCATCAGACAGCACGTTCCTGGTGTTCATGTCCCACGGCATCCTGGATGGGATCTGTGGGACACGGCACAGCGACAGGGAGCGAGACGTTCTTTGTGATGATACCGTCTTTGCAATTTTCAACAACAATAATTGCAGGCATCTGATAAACAAGCCCAAGATCATCATCACGCAGGCCTGCAGAGGCGGTGAGGCTGTGTTCCGACCCCAGGGTGCGACCGTGTGATTCTCCAAGACCCTTAGTTTCTCAGTTTCATTTTGCCAGGGATGGGTGAGGGAAGCCAAAATTAATATTCCTCTTATATCCAGCTCAGAAAGGTTAATAAACAGTAAGTAGCCTAAAATATGGGAAGTTTCCCAATCATCTGGGACTAGGATTATCCCAAATCAGTGAGGTACTATTTCTAATAGTAATATACTTGACAAAATGTACTGAATCAGGGCACAATGACAAAAGAATTAGACTGCGTGGCTGTCAAAGTCACATAGCATCTCATACTTCATTGCATGCCATGTTTTAATCAGATGGTGATGGGGTTGCCTGGGTGACCGCTGAAAGGAGAAAAGCCAGAGCAGACATCCGCGCTCATCCCTCACTGTATTACCCACATAGTGCACGGAGTGATGCCGTCATGATGACCCACGTCGAAAAGGATTTCATCGCTTTCAAATCTTCCACTCCACGTAAGTGATTGCAAAGAGGAGACGATAAGCTTCCCACTGGTTTCTATGTGGCATGCTTGGCTATAACTGTGTTTTATTATCGAACATTTATACTCTACTTAATTGGAGATTCTATTTGGAGGAGAGATTTAAAATGTTGAGAGCCCTAAAACTTGATTTGGAAGGAAAATTTCAATGTAAGTAGGATTCCAGTGAGCCTCTAGATTTAAAAGAGTTTCACTACACAAAAGTAGAGGATGCTTTTTTCTGATTTGTTCTTCAAATACAGAAATGGCTCTGAAATGCACCATTTTCATGTGGTTTGACTCACTCAATGACCTCTGAGCAATTTCACAACCTAACTAGTGAGAGTATGAGGCCTGTTCCTCCTCACATACTCCTGGCCCTGGGATTGTTGTCCGAATCTCCTCTGGGGCAATTACTGAACAGTATCATGCCTGCATTTGGGTTAACAGACCCTGTGAGCGAAAGCCAATCTTCTTTTGGCAGGAAAGTCATAGTAGAAGGTAGAAGTAGAACATAGAGACAGAATAATCTTGCTTGTCCTTGGTCTACCTAGCAGAACACACACACACACACAAAAACACACACACACTTACACACATGGTTAGCAATCATGTACACTATTATTCTAGTAAAAATTTAGGTCAAGCAATTTTTAAAAACCCACAAATGCACACATTTCATAATTCTAAATGTCTGAGTTTGTTCCTGCACACTTTGATAATCAATGTAGGATGTCCCTTAAATGCAGATTTTGATTCAGTATGTCTAGAGTAGGTTTTGAGACTCTGCCTTTTTAAAAATCTTCATTGCATTGCTCAGGTTGGGCATCACTACATGTGAATGGGTAGGAATTACTGGACGCTGGGCAACCCTGTGGAGCAGGTAAAGGGCCATGTGAAAAGGGCCCACCCAATCATATGGATGAGTAATATACCTACATAGAGAACTGTCCAACTTCTATTTGTTTTCTATACTGTACTTTCAATAGATTTTAGGTAAAGAAACAGTCCTATAATTTTAGCTGGAAAGCTAAGTTAAACAGTCATATGAGGCCTGATATATATGCTCAAAAAAGTAGCTGATTTCATTGACAAATTAAAGTCCAGTATGCAAAATCCTTGCTTTCTCTTTCTGAATGCATAATCATGTGCTGGGAAAAGGGCAGATATGCAAAGGGCATGCTACACAATTAAAACAGATAGGGCTGCTGACGCTGATGGAGTTTACAACAGGGCTAGGGAGACAGAAATGAATTGGAGGAAAAACACAAATACACCAAAACAGAAATGAACAATGGCTGTCAACTGTGATGAGTGCTTTCAAGAAACATTGCTGCTCCCATTTAAAAGATAAAAAGGCAACCACATTAATGGCAAAATGAACATCCCAAGCAGAAAAACAGTTTGCACAGGGGACTGGAGAAGTCAAAGACCTTGGAGGAGAGGTGCAGGGTGCAAGAAGAGCAGGAGCACCAGGCGAGCTCAGAGCCAGGCAATTAGAGGCATTATATGACCTTTGTCATAACAACAACAGAAACTTTTGGTGGGATTTAAGCAACGATACCAGAAAATCATTTTCATTTTTAGATGACCTCTCTGGGGAAACCTGAGCAAATGAATTACAGTGCAGCAAGAGTAGAGAGAGAAAAGCAGGTTAGGTTCTATTGGAGCATTGCCAGGCAGAGGTGATAATGATGGGTGAAGAATGAGCTGAGTTATTTAAAACAAAAGGCAATTAATGTGTAACAGTGGTTCGGTGGATACGGTAGGAAATAGAGATGATAGCGATGACTGAGGGTAGGTGACGACTCACACTCATGTGAACAGGGTTCTTGCGAAAGCGTTGACATGGCTGTGGCAGTTATGAAGGTGAAATAAAGAATAGAGTGTTGAATAGTTGTGTGTTTTAGAAAAGAGATCTGCATTAAAGAATTTTGAGAGATGGTAACTGAGGATTACATTTAATAAATTAAGAGTGGATAAAGCCATCTAAGAGTTGAGGGTAGCATAAAATGAAGTCATAGAGTGAGACATGAAGAACCGTGGTGCTCAAGGTGAGAGGTGGAAGGATTAGATGTCAAGTTGAACTCATCAAGCAGGTTCAGAGAGTAGGACAGAAAACTGGCAGTACCTATTTTTTAGAAATAGCTAAAGACTCTTTTGCAATTTGCCAATAGATTTTGGTGTGAATATCAGTTCAAATCAAAGGGAGGTTTGATAAATGACAGTGAGATTTAGTGACTTGGATGTCACAGAAGACTCTGGAAAGAGCTTGTTTTGTAAAACTGGTATGTGGGAAAGGAGGGAGAAACTAGACAGAAATGAGCAGAATGGAAGGAAAAGGAGATGGAGAGAATAGACATATTTGAAAAATTTAAGTATAAAAGGGAAGGAGAAGTTGGAAGCTATCTGTAAATAAATGGCAATTAGAGGACTGTTATCTTTTATTTTCAATAATAATAGAAATGTACACACCTTAGAATGGTAAGGAGAAATCAACTGTCAAAAGATTTGTATGCAATAGAAACAAGTGTGGATGAGGAGGAGCCCAAGGTGCTGAGCAGAGACTTCTCAGGGAGCGTTGGTAGGATTCAGCGGTCATTTCCACTGGATGAGATCCCACCAGGCGTAGCGTTGGCCTTGTCCATGAAGCAAGCTGAGAGAATCCATACTTGAGGGTCCATGAAAGTTTTATCTGCTGTGGAAACCTGAGGTCTCAGTTCTACACAGCTTAGCCCTTTCAGTTTCCAAAGTATCAGATGACACTGTCTTGGAGCCCTTGACTCAAGACAGCCTTCCCTGTGTCTACTGAGCTACATTCATGGGTGTTTTCCTGTATTTATTTCAGATAATGTTTCTTGGCTCACAGATACTGCTGGCTCCCTCTTCATTTCTCAACTCACTTACTTCCTAAAAGAATATTGCTGGCGTTATCATTTGGAGGACGTTTTTCGAAAGGTAGGAGTTTTCCTTCTTGCCAATCCTAAAAAACGTTGAAAAACCATTTGCAAAACGTTTTTAAATTTCCTAAAGTGCTTGTCACGATGCTACATCCTTTATCTCATGATTATTGAAACAGGAAGTGTTCAATAATTTCACAGAGCCAGTTTCATTTTTCTAAGAATGTGTGTTTTCCACAGCCTTGTTCACCAGGGAATTCAACTTAAGGATTCCAGTTCCTGTCTGTACCATACCTAAGGAAAAGCGAAAAGCATCTTTAGTTTACACAGCCTATCAACAGCTTTAAATAGGCTTTGGTATTTTTCCCTGTTGAGAGTGTAGTCTGTATTTTCTTTTTAAAGAAATCTTCTAAAGGACTTTCTTTTACTATTTCAGGTTCAACGTTCATTTGAGACACCAACTATCCTGACACAAATGCCTACAATTGAAAGAGTATCCATGACACGATATTTCTATCTCTTCCCTGGGATTTAAACACCTGGAAGCCTCTCAGGTAGACATATCTAGGGCTTGAATAGGGTTCTCCTTGCTCAAAGTCTATACAGAAAGACTGGGTAAAAATAAAGAACAGTGACAGCACACTAACTGTTTATTACTGAGGGTCATATTTCCTTTTTCTGAAGAGCCTCTGGTGAATCATTTAGTTTATTTGCCCTCAACTAATAATATTTGTATAAGAAATGATTAGGCTAGTAGTGACCAGCTTTAAAACCTTGAGGTAAAACACTTATTTTTTCAAGAACCACTCAGTGTAAGAATAGTTGTTTCTGAGGACTATACAAAATGCAAAGACGAGAAGAGCTACATGCAGTTTGATTTTGGTCTCCTCACGAAAAGTCAGTTCTGCAGTGACGCAGCTCCCCTGTTTGTGACGAGGGTGATCCATATCATGTTCTCAACTGAGAAGTTGCTGCCACTCTGCAGCAGCAAGGCGCAGCAGTCCCTGCCCTTGGCAGGACCACATTCCTTACAGAAAGAAATTTGTAGGCGCAGAAATGTGGTCCATTAATATCGTACTATCATAGTCTTCATATGCATACTTTCCCTAGTTTTTCAAGGAAAATGAAGGCATTGTGGTTTCTATGAATCTATTATTTTAAAAGATCAATTTTTTAATCAGGAATATTTTTATACTAAACTTCTCCACAAGTAACATTTCACAACTGCTAAGGTAGAGTCATTCTCACACTATCACCAAACTAATGCACAATACCCTTTAAAAAATTTATTCTCTCATCTACCATGAAAGAAAGTCATGCTCACTAATTTTAGATATAAAATTGAAGTACAAAACCCATTTCTTTTAATGAAGAAACAATCATTCCTAGCTAAACTTTTTGAGAACTTATTTCCTAAAATCTCAAATTGTTTTTATATAATTGATTTCCTCTTCTGGAAATCTTTTTGTGAAAAATCTCAACTTATTGTCATATAATTAATTTACTTTATATTCACATTTCTGTGCACTTTCCTTATTTTTTTCAAATCATTACTAATGGCATTAAAACAGATCTTCAATAGCTTTTAAATTTATAAAATATATATCAATCATATAGAGTAATACCATTTCAACTTTACCCTACTTTCAGATGCTGTTTTCAGTATTCATTTCCTATACCCATGTGTTGATGAATATTTTTACAGTTTTACTTCTGTCCAGGAATGAGTTTACTTTCTTGGAATATACTCCATAAAATTAACTTGCTAGGTTCATGTGTACTCTTGTAACTTCAGATAAATTTTTGTCATATAATAATTATTAATAAATAGAGAAATATTTACTTTTAAATCTTACTAATTGAAAAGATTTTAAAAAAGAAAACTCAGTGACATAACTTGTTGATAGCATCATTAGATTTTCTGATAAACTAAGGATAATGTTGAAAGTTTTCTGACAACTGAAATAAGACTTCTTAAAAATTGTATTTATTTGGTACAGGGTCTAGCTAGGCAACTGAGACTCCTAGTGATTCTCCTGTCTCAGCCTCCCTAGTCCTGGAATTACAGGCATGTGCCACCTTGCTTAGTTTTGGTGGCTGGCACAGCATGCTCGGGGGTTCGGGGTTGGCAAGGCACGCGATGCCAGGAATCAAACTCAAGTCCTTGTACTTGCCAGGCAGGTGCTTAGACCACCAAGCTCTCTCCCCAGCACTGAAATAAGTTTTTAATGGGATGCATTAGAATTATATATATATATATGTATGTATATGGTTATGTAGAACTATGTTTTAAGAATTCTCTTTGTTATATATACTTTCTTTTTATACTTTCACTTTTAAAGAAAGTTTATATTTTTCTTTGAATAACTTCCTCAAATTTCCAACTGAGCATATTACTATTCTTTTCCAGAACTGGGGATTGAACCCAGGCCCATGTGCTTGCCAGGCAAGCGCTTATTCCACTGGCTTTCTCCCCAGTCCTCCAACTGAGCATATTACTAAATATGTTGTGTTTTGTTCCTGCTTGAATGAAAATTTTTTTCTCCATAGTTGCCAACTGAGTGTTGCTGCAAGTTCTATGAAGAGAAAGAAATGACAACCTCCTTTCACGCCTAGATGTGTATAACCTGTATCCAACACCTTTGGTGAACACTCATCGACCTAGAGAGTTTTTATTTGGATCGTTGTTTTTTTACTTTATTTTATTAGTGCACGTATATGGCACATAATTTTATTGAGCAGCATAGAGTGCATTTGAGCTTGATTCCCTTTCCTTCTCCTTTCCTTCTTTGCCTTACCCTCTCCTTCTGTCCCTATGTCCTGCTCCAGCCTGCACAACCTTCTGCAAACTCTACATTTCTTTCTCTCTGGCCAATACTTACAGCCTTTAATTTATTTTGTGAATGTTTATGTTTACCAGATCTGTAGCTCTAATAGCCATGTGTGATAACGATACTGGGTATTCTTTACAATTTCAGTGAAATATTATGGTCCCTGTGAATTAAAAATGCATTTGAGTACTCATGCAGTTATTTTAACAAGTGGCCTAATAACAATTATTGATTACCATCTTGAGAAGATAAGTTCTTTGTTAGGGAATATTTTTCATTTACTCTCATTTTAAAATAACGTTGCCAATCTGCATCTAAGAATTCCTGTATTTGTGTTTGTACACACACACTTGGATTTCTAGGTTTTTGAGTTTTTCAATTTCATTAAATTAAATTTTACTATTTTTTTAAAGAATTATGAGAACTGTTTTTGTGAACCCTAGATTATTTAAAAATGTTTAAAATATGACTTTAATAAATCAAAATAACTTGAGTTCCAAGGGTGAGTTCTGTTTTTCACATTTCTATCTTGCTGTCTTCTTTGTTACCACATATGACCTTACAGGTATATTGGCAAACATGGTGTACAAGGTGCTTTGTGACCTACATTTTAATTTTTTCTCAAAATGATCACATAAGATTAAAGAGACTGTCAGGTGTGTGGTGAATCAGTACACCAATAACGGAAATTTCAAAGTGCAAGCAAAGAAGTTCTAGGACTGCAGTAGGACTTGGTGGCCTGCTCACCCAAGTCACGCTTCTCTCCTGCCCTGGGGAGCTGGTGTTGTCTCTGTCCTCAGTGCCTACCTCAGCCAGCAGGAATGAAGAAGACACACACCAAAGCAACGCACGACAAACACCTTTCAGCCAATCTACTGTGTCCATAAGCAACTAATCAGAATTTGACCACAGAGCAACTCTTGGTTGACATAAAGCTTAAAAATAAAGGGCTTATTGCATATTACCTTATGAACTGAGGATTCTTTCAGCAACTAGAGAAAAGATGCAAAGCCTTTACTGTATGTGTTTTACATTGTTTCCATATTTAATGTTTGCCTAGTATTACTTGCAATGGATGCATTGGGATGTATTTTACTAATTTGCATAATCTGTGGTCTTATTATTGCTCTAAACCCTTCCAAAATACAACAATTTCCATATATATCTCTCACAATTTCATGATGTGGTAAATAAGCAGTTTTATTAATTTATCGAGCCAGATATAAATTCACTTTAAATTTTATTTCTTTGCTCCGTGAAAGGGCAAAACATCCTTTCACATGGTTACTGTTCACCATGAACAAGCTGAGTACGAGCCGGTGCCTCCTCTTACCTGCACGTCTCCTGGGTGGCTGCTTTGAAGTAACAGGAACTAAGACCCCAGGCTAACACTGGGGCATCAAGCCTTACCACGTCCCTGAAACACGTTCTCAGAACTTATCAGCTTCTTTACCCTCCCCCTCCTAGATCCACATGACTTACCACTAACCAGTTTTCCGCCTACATGACGTTGACACTTTATTAAGTGAGGTCTCCCTGACAGTCTGCGACGTTGACATCACACCCTCTCTTGCCCTAAAACCCCTCCAGCCTTTTCACTCTGATTTTCTGTGCTCTGATAGTACACAGCATGGTTTTATTTCAATTTATATACATATCCTCCCACAAGAATGTGCGCTCCAAGAGGCAGGGCTTTTGTTATCATAATTTCAGTGATTACACCCAAGGCTGGCACACAGCAGCTGCTCAGTAATTCTTTGCTCAATAAATGAATTTATCGAGGAAGTGCGGTACTGTGGAGCCATGAGATAGATAATGCAATATTTTTAACAAATGGTTCTATGATTCACAATGGGTCTTGTTTTACTTGAGGTATTTTCTCATATTTTATCAAATATATTCCATTTTCTCCTAGATTTTTCTTAAAAAAATGTACTGTTTCATAGTAAAGATTCATAATATTTTTTTCTTTCATAGGCAAAACTATTTCATCTACAAACCACCATTTTAACAACTTTCTTTTCCTGATTCAAAAAATAGTCATCATGAATGTAAAAATGAACAAAATAGACAAACTCTATTCAATTAGAGCTAATTAAAACAGATATCCAGTGTAAACGGAATTAAGGAACCTTATCCTAGCTGTTTCCTTTCCCGATCCTTCTCGTGCATGGCTGGCATTTCCATCTACACTCTTGGACCTACCAGATTCCCAACATTGCAACAATTCGTTACTTCCTCCTTCTGTACCCAGCCAACCACCCACGCCTTCTCTGTTCTCTACATTCATTTTCATGTTTAGCTCAGCCTTCTTTTGCCCATCAGCAGAAAATGATCACTGGTTGTTATGGTTTGTGTATAGTTGTCCCCTCAGAGCCTCATGCAATCATGGGGTGAATTTCTCAACTTTGTGATTATCTAGTGAACAACTGGGATTATGGGTGTGAGTGCTTGTGGGATTATGGGTGTGAGTTCTACACCCATTCTGGGGCAGATAGCCAGAATGCAATTTAAGGGGGACAGACTTGCTCTCTGCAGCCATTGGTCCCCTTTTTAAAATTTATTTATTTATTTATTGCAGTACTGAGGATTGAACTCAGGACCCTGCGCTTGCCAGGCAAGCACTTACTCTACTGAGCTATTTCCCCAGCCCTACTCTTCCTCTTTGCTCTTGCTGTTTTGCTGTATTCTGCTACCATGAACTGCTGCCCTCTGCCATGTGCCAGTCTTCCTTGGAGCCAGCTTTGTATGGACTGAAACCTCCACAAACTTTGAACTAAATAAACCTTTTCTTCCTTCATTTTGAGTGTCTGATATTTGTCCCAGCAACGAGAGAAAAGTAACCAAGACACTGGTCAATCTAGATCCAGACCTCTGCCCTTTCACACTCAAACTACCAGAAAGACCCCTTAGAAACATGTGCTGCCCCTTCAGTTTTTTAATTCTCCATTCTTCTCAGAGAAGAGCACAGATTGTCATAGACCATTTTGCTCACTTGCCCAGACTTCCTGGTTTTCCTCTGTCCCTTTGACACTCAGGGCACAGCTTACGTTTTATGTGTCCCGTGCGCTTTATTTGTGATGTTCTCCTTGCCAGAAACATCTACTTGTCTACTCCCAAGACCTTCCAGCTGCTGAATCTTTAACTTCATCTCACCCCAAAAAATTATAGCATCAATGATAGTGGACACAGGAGGGTGGAAAAATAATCTTTCTATAATTCGTGTGTGTCCTAAGAGCCCCACAGCGCATGCTGAAGTCATTTCGTCACTGGAGATCTGGCTCCGGCACCAGCTCCTCGAGGAATTTTCCAAAGAATTTTCTTTCATCTGCTAAGAAACCCCTCTGACACATTTTTAAGTTTCTGAGAAGCAGTATTTATCAGACAGAGTCCAAGCTGGGAAAAACTTCACACTCTGTGTAGATAAATAATTGGAATTTGAAGAGAGAGCATTTAATCCAGCGCTGCAATACTGAAAAAAATAATACAACAAAGAAACCCCAAGATTCTTGCAGGAAATATTTACCATTCTTAATTTGAAGAAATTCAAAAGAAATAATTGAGTTTGTCAGAACCAGGTATTGACAGAGGAGAGCCTCTGATAAATTACGTCTCATTCTATAAGCAATGGGAGCATCTGAGATGGTATTTATGTTTTGAAGCCTGGACATGTGGCTCCATGGAAATAGACTCCAGAACGCCCCGGAGATCAATCTGTCAGCTCCTGTGAGTCCTTTGCAGGAGTTGATGGCACTGGTTCTGTAAGTGCTGGAAGAAGCCAGGATCTAAAGTTAGCCACCAATTCGAAGTAAAGCAGCATTTTGAGCCCAATGTTGAAGAAAATAATTTCCTCTCTCTCGCTTATACTTTCTAATACCTCGTTTGATCATCATTGGAAAAACCCAAGAGGAAGCTGACTAAGAAAAAACGTGGTTTTTAAAGTCTAGCCCGAGTAACAGAGAGCAGAATATGCAGAAGCGAAATTGAAGTTGATGAGTTATAATTGAGATGGGAAATGGAAGTGTAGAGCACGGTAGTAGGAAAGACGGACACTGCCAAAGGATGTTCTATTTATATATGAAAATATTACATTGAAACATTTTATGGTTGTCATAGGCACTAATAAAATTACATTTTGAAAAATAATTATTTAACAACTGTTACTGTACACTTCTCAAAACTTTTTTGTTCCTCTGTCTTTAATACATTAACATAGCCTGCAGAAATGCCAGGCTGCTCCCATCTGCATCCTGCAGGATTTGATTGGCAAAGGCAAACCATCTGGAAGCTCAGTGGTCTGTCTGTGGCTGAAGCTTCTGGACCGAGGCTGGACCCTGAAGTTCACGGGTGAGCAAGCGGTGAGTGAAGACAGACTTGACATGAGCACACCAAGACATGGTAAAGCCTGCAGAGTTCCCCTAGGAACCAAGAGAAGGAACTAAACTCGTGTCAGTCTCGCAGCACTTCTTTATTTGTGGTACCAGGGATCAAACTCAGGACCTTGTGCTTGTAAGGCAGGTGTTTATGCCCCTGAACTATCTCTCTGACTTGCAGCACTTCTCAGCCTCCAACTTTGAATATGAATGTGGTTTCTATGAGAAGCTAATCCTGAACCTATCCTTAGAGTTAAATATGCATTTAACCCCAAAATATAAAAAGATACAACATAAAATCTGGATCTGGAAGAGCTGTGTTTCTGCTGCTTCTCTAGGGCAAACATAACATGAATACAACTTCACTTTCTTCTTCCAAAACCCTTGAGAAATATCTCTCGTGACTAAAACTGAACTAGAGGTACGCAGAAAAGTGAATTCCAAAAGTAAATTACATAAGTCAACACAATATAAGCGGCATGCATATCATACAACTACAAGTATGATGTACATGGTCGCATATACTGATTTATTGACTTCTCACACCCTTCTACATTCTCATTCAGGGGACATTATTCAATTTCATAGGCTGAATGCTCTCTGGGTCTTGATACATTGAAAACCTTGTGCTATTCAATAGATTTATCTTCCAAAATTCACATCAGTATTTAACTAATTTCCAACCAGATATCTCCCTCGAGACATAATATAACATTTAATTTCTGTTGATCATATCTCACCTCTGTAACTGACTACTCCTTTGTTCTGCCCATTTTCATAATGACTGATGCTCTTTACCACTAGAACTATGGAAGTCATTCTTGACACCTTTCTCCCTTGAAGACTTCATGTAAAATCAGGCACCAGTTCTGCTGATCCTCTCTTAGCTTCTTCCAAATCGCGACACTTTATACATCAGCATGGGCCATCGGCATGGGCCAAAATGCTCTCATCTGTCCCGAGGACCATGACAAATGTTTCTGAAACTCTCTTTTTTCTCAGGAGAAGACATTGGGCAATAGAAAGGATAAATTTTGTGATTCTGATAGATGGAGCAGCCAACTTCACCCTATGATAGGCATCTGCTGTACTGTTAAGAGGACCCAGTTCTCCCAGAGAAGACAAGAAACCTAACAGGACAAATGCACTCTTAGAAATTGCTGAGCAGAGACAGCAATTTGCTAGTACAGAAGTACATGAGATATGGGTAGAGCTCATAAGATACGCTGCGTATGTATGAGCAAAAACCTGTGAGACATAAGTGCAATTCACACAACTCGTTAAATATAGATTGTGAGTTGGTACCATGTCATATGGCCAAAGGAGAGTACGTAGAAAATGTGGAAGAGCTTGGAAATGCAAGGTGCGACAAGGCTCACATCTCAGTGATGTCGCTTCCACACAGAAGCATCACAGCTCAGCTAGCTTCTTGACACCAAGGATGGGCTTATTCTGATCCCAGGGACGGACGTTCTTCCAGAAAGTGTAAGCAATGCCATTGCTCCCTAGTAAACTGACAGCGCTGTTCCCTCAGGCATACTCCTGCATGGCCGTGAACCTACAGGTTTGTGTTCTCGACTCAAGATGATTTCTTTATGGGCTTTGCTTGATCAGAAATCAGTCCTGCTCTGATCACTAGACCATCCCGTAAAAAGGCAGAAACGGCAAGAAGGAAGCGTAGCGTATGGCGACCGTAAGCTTGACAAGATCGCTGTCCTTTCATACCGGTGGCACCTGTCGAAGTACGTTTCTGATGTTGCGCTGTTAGCCAGTCAGTCTCCTTTTTTCTTCCTTAGTATCTCAGTTATTCTTCTCTCATTGCTGGTACAAATACCTGATCCCCTAAATGAAGGAAGGAAAGGTTCATTGAACTCACAGTTTGTGAAGATTTCAGGCCATACTCAGCTGGCTCCGAGGCAGAGTGGAACGTGGCAGAGAGCAATAGTTCTGGTAGCAGCAAGGGGCTCAGAGCGAAGGGAGGGCAGCAGCTGGGGCTCGCAGAAAGCCTTTCTCCCCGCTTACATTTGTATGCAGAGTGTCTTCCCCAGAGCACGCACACCTACAGGCCCAGCATTGGATCAAGAGTCAATCACAAAGTCCAGAAGTCACCCCCTGACCGCTTGAGGCTTTGGGGGACAGCTAGACACAAAGCATGGCACTCAGTATGTATTTAATCAGTTTCACAAATCATGAGAGTTGGTCTTTTAAACTTAATGTGAAAGCTTTCCTGTTTCTTGACCTCTGGGATAGCTTGCCAGTTCCTGCCTCTGTGGAATGAGGGACATGTCATACATGACACATGTCCAGCTAGCTTAGTAGCTTTTTGTCTTAAAGAAAGGAAGCAAGATTGTTTTCAGGACAATAATCCAAGACTATCATTTTTCAATTTAGGCCAAGTCAAATTAATAAAGTAAAACTATTTCTTAATGAGACCAAGCTCTGTGTTCTTTAGAGGAAGTGCAACATGCTTGGAAGTGGTGTGATTGCTCTTAATTGTGACAAAACACATCTGGAATCTGTGGAGATGG
>NW_004524588.1:18581076-18586347 GCF_000260255.1 Octodon degus
CACAGTGCCTACTAGAGTATTTAAAAAAAACCCTGATACTCAGAGATATTCATGAAATAGGAAAAATTCTCAACAAAGTCAGATGTTTTAAAACAACATGTGGATTTACTGTACTTAATATACTGCAATTGCCCTGTTTGGAAATGAAATAAAATTATTTATAGATAATTCAAATATCTTTTATGAATCAAGTTCCAAGTGTTTTATCTTCATACTAAAATACTGGAAGCGTAACATTTGATACATGGATTCTCTGACGTTTTGATGAGATTTAGATATTCATTAGGACTTCTATGTTAATAAAAAGAGCTCTGATTTGAGAGATTTATTCTACTTCTCTTTATGGGTATTCTAACCATCAGAAAATGTCTTAAATTTCTACCCGCCACAGTGGATTGTGAATAGCCAAGCTAGAAACATTCACTTCTGCTCTAATCGCTAAATGACTCATCCACTGGCACAGAAAGGTATTGATAACACTCGATTCTGTGAATCCTGACGCATCCTCTGACATCACACGGACCATCTCTGCCTTCGAACTTGCTCATAACCTGCCACCGTGGCCATGGCAGCCATAAAATCTCCTCAAAAAACTCAGAAATAGCTTCATGTTCTGATTGCCCTTAGAACACAATGGAACCTGTGAGAACGATTTCCATTTTATTATGCTGTGCCCATACAGGAAGTAAAGCAAATGCTCACCTCACCCCAAATTAGAGCCGTCAGTCACCAGCCCAAATAAGGTTTGATGTGTAACATGAGGCTATTTATATTCATTATTCAGGCTGCCTTTCCAACTCAGAACTAAAATGTGTTATTGTGCATGCTCTGAGCTTTTAGTTTCTGTTATATGCTATCAAAGTGTATAAGTATCTACAAGACATCTACGTATACAAGTGCCTAAGAGCTAAATTTATGTAACATAATTATAACTATTTGTATTTGTGGCTGATCATTTTATGGTTTTTTCTATTGACTTATAAAGCAGCATAAACTCCATACGCTTTTTAAGTGAAAATAGAAATAAAAATATTTGTCTTGTTATTATTTAAATCAGCATTGTTTTAAAATGTAATTGGTTGTTACAGGGTCTCACTATGTAGCTTGGACTCAACGTGATCCTGTTATTTTTAGCCTCCCCAGTGCTGGGATTACAGGCATATACACCTACACCTGGACTCTGTGGCTGGCTCAGCCCACCCTGGGGACAAGGGCTGGCACAGAATGTGGTGCCAGGGATCAAACTGTGGTCCCTGCACTTGCCTAAGCAGGCACTTTAATCTGCTGAGCTATCTTGCCAGTCCTCAGAATGAACACTTCTTTGAGCTGCATTTACTGACTGATGTGGTAAGATTACTTTAATGGGAAGAAGACAATGGCTACTTCCCAGGACATGCCACTCTGCCAAAGAGGTGAGGAAAGGGTCAAACTAACTATGTTCAATACGTTCTGAACTCCCAGATTAGATATGTGTTTTGTTTCACCATTATGAAGGGTAAACCGAAGAACAGAAAGACTTTGCTGCCCAGTGTTGCTGCTATCGGGTAAATAGCATAAATTCTTCTTCCTAAGCCAAGGGAAACACTCATGAAGGTCAGATAATGGCTCTCGCTAACAGCTTTCTTCTCTTTTCCTTATTATGTATTATTTGACAGTCTAGATGCTTCTATTACAAGATTCCATGACCACAGAGACACATCTGTATCACTTCCCCTTGATGCATGCATCTTTACTTATAGCGGAAAAAGGTAACTTCTGAGATTGTAAGGATTATAAATAATGCGAAGAAGAAGAAAATGTGTTGAACCTTATACACAGAGTAAAGTTAATTAAATGAGGGTCAGCCAGATAGCTCAGCAGATGAAAGCACCTGTCTAGGCAGACGCGGGAACCAGGGTTCGATATGCGGTGTGTGCTGCCAGCCCCGCCCCTGGGGTGTGCTGAGACGGTGATTGAGACTGGGTGTGGTGGCACATGCCTGTAATCCCAGGGCTTGGGAAGCTGAAAACAGGATCACTATGAGTCCAATCTGTGTAGTGAGACCCTGTAGACACTGTACTAAATACATTTTTTAAATAGTTAATTAAATGGCATTTAAAGGTTTTAAAATTTTAATAGTATTAAAAGAAAATGTGAAGAAGCAAAAATAGATGATCAAGCAGTTTATTATATACAGGGAAGTTGAAAGTACAGCATGGTTTGATGATTTCAGGTCAAATTAAAAACAAATTAGTCTTTCATCCCATTGTGAACAGTATGGCTGGTAGCTACAGTAATTTTTGATTTTCATTTTAGGTAACAATGGTTTGAAAGTAGTTCTGGTTAGGCTTGGACCAGTTCCAGGATTTTTTTTTTTGCTTTAATTTATTTTGTTTCATTTGCTGTATTTGTACCCTGCATCTTGTAAGTGAGAATGTGTCAAGTTGAGTGATCAGCATCACAGAAAAATAAAAGCACAAAGATTAGCTAAACAGTAAAATGAGAATTTAGGTGTGATTAAGTTGTTATATCCACATTTGGGTAAAAGTGAGGGGAAAGGCAGCACTCGGAGGCCCGAAGCAGTCATAAGCTTCCTAAGTTCTGCAGATGCTGACTGTGTGTCTAGGAACATATTCCATTAGAGGTGACTTGATTGTGTTTTACTAGTCAAACACTTTTGCACGGAAGAAAAGTATTGCTTGGTAGAAAAAAGAAGGTATTGGGTATCAACTGGAATTATTCCTAGCTGTAGGAGTTTTCACCATACTAAAAATACACTACTTGTCTATGACGCACCCATAGCCCATCTTCTCAAGCCTCGAGCCCCTGGCCAATTACCTTTTAATGTTCATGGGTTGCTGATTCTGGACATTTCACATAAAATTAAGACAGAAGATAGGTGGCTTTTGTGGCTTTTTTCATCTAGAATAAGGTTTTTCAGGTTGATGCATCTTGGGACAAGTACCAGTAATTCCCTCTTGCTTATGACAAACCACTCTTCCATTGCATGGTTGTCTTGCACATAGTTCATTGTGGATCAATTGATGGTCATTTGAGTTTTGTCTACTTTTTGCTATTAGCGATAATACTGCTATAAACATTTATGCAAAAATGCACCATCTGAGCATATGGTTTCAAACTGAGTATTTTAAAAATCTCTTGGAAATATCTAGGAATAGAAATGCTGCATAATCTTTTTTTGTATCTTGTTTGCTGGTATTACTTACTCTAACAGAAGCACTTATATTTCTTGCCTGTAATTGTTTTTAATACATGGCAATTACGTAGTATCCTGATTGCTGGGAGAATTCTGAGTTGGGAATTCTATCAGCCTCTACATAGGTCAAAATCGACAACCTCAATACTTTAAAAATAAAGTGCTCCTTAACCTTTTATACTAGAGGCCCGCTGGTTCCTTGAGGCCATCACCAAGCGGGGAGCAAGGGCCAGTGTGGAGGCAAGGTAGAATGCTATCAAGCTCTTTTACTAAATTAAACTGTTTTTCAAGATGAAGTATCCACCAGTGTCTGCAAATTTCTAACTACTTCGTGAAATTCCAAAACAAGTTTGGTCTGACAAGTCTTGTATGTGCTTTCACTGTCTTTTGGGAGGGACACACTTTTGGACCCCTGCTCACCCCCTTGGTCTCTTCTTGTAAAACTGACTATGCATATTTTTCCAGTGTATCTATAATTATTCTAAAATTTCAAAATCAAAGTGTTAGATCTTCCAGCTATATCTTTGATGAATTATTCAATAAAATATAATAAAATATCAATCATTAAAGAAAATTTCTTTTTTTTTACTTTGGCATCCTTCCAGCAGTCAAAATTATAAGCCAGAAATATTTTGTCTCATTTCTTAAATAATTTTATGGCAGTACATTAATTATATTAATAACTATTGCTATTTTATATAGATTTAGTTGACATGATCCTTAATATTACAAGGCATTAAGTCCCCATTACTGTCTTCAAAGTAGGTAAACATGCTTTGATCAAGAATACAAGAACTCAGGGCTATTTTATCTCTACAGATGATAATAGAAAAGTAATTCTCAGGACTTTTAAACATAAAGGTGATCAACACGGTCTGAGCACAGAAATTAATCCAGCTGATTAAACTGTCATTTGCTTTATTTCCTTTTGAGACAATGTTATGTTCTATATTTGTATGACTGTAAGTTGTGTGTTCTTGGAAGAGACACCTATCTCAACAGTGCAGTACGCGCTGATACTGCCATCAATGCTAATGGAGAGTCTCCGTCCTCCCAGAAGTATCGAGAACCTTACGATTTTGTCATTATTTCTTGCTACTTCATACTTCAAATTTTTGGAATGAAAAATAAACTGAGCTAAAAGTAAACTTCAATACACATCCTGCCCCTGAACTTGCTATGCTGTCCAGTGCGGCTGGAGCAACTCACAGCAAGGGCACCTGCATCTTGCAGTTTCTTCTGAGCGTTTTCTAGGCTGCAGAAAGGGAATCCATGATGCTGAATTCTGCTGTCCTAAGAGCACATTAGAGTTGGTTTTCACTTTATACAAATTTAACACATACTTTTGAAATTCAGTCACCAGAAATGTTTTATTAGGGAAAAAGATATTTGCTTTAGATAGGACTTTCATTTGTAATCTTGTACAGCCACATGTCTTATCAAGGTTGTCAGATGTTGAAGTGTCTCAAAAGGACATTACAATGATTATCCCTTCTCTAAGTCCCTAGAAAATGGAATTAGAAAAGACTTTATTGATGACAGCCAACTTATCAATGCATTACATGATGAAAGAGTCCCCTTTAAATTTTCAAACATAGGAGAGAGAAGTCAAAATGAACATAAAAGATATAAATATCATTGTGCTTTTCCTCAGAAGTTTTTGACTTTCTTTCTTCCTATCTCAATATGAGGCCATCCAACTTATCTAAAGTGCAGCTAGAAAATAAGGTATCTTCAAATTCATTAATATTCCAGTATTCCACATATCTTGGTTGGGTTACTAATATTTTTATAAAAGTAAATATAGTAGTAATTGGGTCATTTTAATATAAGTGTCCTTGCTTCATAGAATTGCAGCAGACATTAAGAGAAAAAGACAAGAAGAAAAATTGCACATCTCACCATATAACTTGGAATTTAATAAAAAATGAGTATATGAAAAGCCACACAAAATGTAAGCTAAAATTTAAACTTCCAACATGAACACCTTATGTTGGATTCATAAAGCAGAATTTTCATTTATTTATATGTAAAATACTTTATTATATTCTTTATTTCCAGTGTCTGCATTTAGA
>NW_004524588.1:18595007-18598050 GCF_000260255.1 Octodon degus
TTCTCTATTTTATTATCAGTGTTCTCTTGAGAAGCAGTTATTAATTCTTTTACTTCAGAGATTATTTCTGATCTGATTTCCCCTATATGTTTCTGCATTTGATTCTTTGCTTCAGATGCTATTAATTCAGAGATTTTTTATTTCAGAGGTTACTTCTGATCTGAATGCCTCTGTACCTTCTGCAGTTGTTTCTTTACTTCAGACACTATTAATGCAGATATTTCAGCTGTGTTGTTCCCAATTTCTTCTAGTGCTAGTGTTCGGGGTGGGCTAAGGGCCTGAGATTTTATTTTGCCTTTTCTCTTTGCCATATTGTATAGCACTGTCCTCTGACCTTTGGTGTAGAGCTTTGGTGCAATTATAACCTTAGCACATACTGAAATTCAGGTGCAGATCTACAAAGTTTGAATTCATCCAGTTGTGCCTGGCTTGGGTCTGGCTGCTGTGCTCAGCTTCTTCCTGCTGCAGCCCTTGGAAATGAACCTGTTGTGCCCTTCTGGAAAGATGTTCTGCTCCTGGATTAGCTGGGTGGTTCTGACCCTTAGCCTCTCTGAAGGGACTTCAGCTGCAGTTTTACCCCAGGCCTCTATGCCAGGCCTGGGCCAGATATGGAGAGGCCCAGAGAGCTCGGTGGAAGTCCTCACTCACAAGCAGGGTCTGGGCTGGGTCCGGAGGGGTCCAGCAGATGCAGGGAAGAGCACAAGCTCTCCCACACACTAGCGGGACATGGGGTTGGGCTGGGTTTAGAGGAGTCCTGAGAGCATGTTGGAAGTTCTCATTCACAAGTCTTGCCTGGGCTGAGTCCAGAGGGGTGAAGGGGTCCTGAGAGTGTGGCAGAAGTTCTCACTGATGTGCCAGGCCTGGGCTGGGTCCTGAGGGGTCTGCAAGGGTCCAGCACTCACAGAAGAGTGTGGAAGCTCTCCCCCACACTAGCAGGGACTGGGCTTGGGCTGGGTCTGGAGGGTCCTGAGAGCACTGTGGAAGTTCTCACTCATGCACGGGACCTGACCTGGGTCTGGAGGGGTGACATGGGTGCGTTTGGTACATACACAACTTCCCACCAGGAACATAAACATTGCATGCTGCAAACATACCCCAAACAAGGTAAAAGCAAGAGGCTGAGAGGATGGTTGGAAGGGAGAGGGAAGGACAGGAAGTGAGTTGAGAAAATCATTTCGGATGTGCCATGTACATGTACCAGCATCACACAAGGAATGCAAGCCTCATGTTTTACTAATGTCCTAACAAACTTTAAAACAGTTTATAGAAACTTCAAAAAAAATAAAGTTACCCAACCTCAGACATTTCCTCATAGGAGTACAAAAGCAGACTAATACAAATACACAACCCTTCCTTGTAGCTTTAGTTTGGAAAACAGTTTATAATCACAAGCCAAAATACACATACTTGTAAGTAAGAAAACTGGACCAAAAGCTTTATAATACAATACTTATACTTTCCTTTTTTTCCAATTTATGTATTGGTCTCACTAAGAAAGTTTGACTCCTAGTGATCCTCCCATTTCAGCTTCCCCAATACTGGGATTACAGGGGTGCACCACCACAGCCATTTGGCTGGCCCTGGAGTGGTGACCAGTGAGGCAAATGAGGCATCTGGTACCAGCAATCAAACCCAAGTCCTTACCAGGCAAGTGCTTAGACTGCTGAGCTATCTCTCTGGCCCATACTTATACTTTCCTTAACAAAAAAAAAAAAAAAAAAAAAAAAAAAAAAAAAAAAAAAAAAAAAAAAAAAAAAATTTATTTGAATCTGTAGATAATTTTGGGTAGTACAGATTTATAGATGAATGTTTTAATCCAGATGTATAGGCTAGCTTTGCACTAATTTTTGTCTTTTATTTCTTTTTAGTTTTCAGTGTACATGTTTTTGTTAGATTTATTCTTAGTGTATAATTTTTTTGTTACCACAAATGTGTTGCTTTCTTACTTTGTCTTTCTCGTTCATCATTACTAGTATGTAGAACCATAGCTGATTTCCTAAAATATTATTTAAAATGTTTATCAGTGATGACAGATATTTTGTGTGTTCTTTAGACTACATAATCAAGTCATGTCATCCAAAAAGAGTTGGTCGTTTATTCATTTTAAAAGTTGATTGTATTTTTTTCTTAAGTAATTATTCTGTCTAAATTTCTTAGCTAGCCCAAGATATTTTTTCTTCTTATCAAGAATGATATTAGATTTTGGGAAATAAATTTTCTATATCTACTGATAATTGTGTACTTTTATACCTTTGACCCACTGAGAAGATTATATTAGTTGATCAAATGTTGAATCTGTTCCTTACCATAGCATATGATTGATTTTTATTTTCTTACATTTGTCTTTTTAATATTTCATTAAAGATTTCTGCAGTCACATTCATGAGATTTAGTTATCTACAGTTCTCTTTTCTGGAAATGTCATGACCCTCTGCTGTTTTAGTACAGTGTCCAAAGGGTCTCACCACACAGATTGGACTCATAGTGATCCTCCTGTTTTCAGCCTCCAAAGCAATAGGACTACAGACACATGCCACCACGCCCAGTCTCAGTCGCTGTCTCAGCATGACCCTGGGGGCAGGGCCAGCGTGGCATGCCGGGGATCAAACCCATCTCTGCACCTACCCAAGCAGGCACTTTAGTCCAATGAGCTATCTGGCTAACCCCCCCCCCTTTGTGTTCTTTTGTTGTCTAAGTAATCATCCAACTGCCTTCTCCTCAGTTATTTTTTTTCTCCTTTTAAAAAATATTAGGACATATTTGTAATGCATGATAAGCATATTTATCTTGAGGAGTGAGCACAAGTCCATGTTGTATCTTGCTCTGCTCTTGTCAAAATAGTATTTTCCTAATAGGGAGCAAGAAGGCATCTATCCAGGATTGTTGAGTCAAGCCACCTACTTCCTTTATTAGATTCCCAAACAGAAAAGACAACTCTAAACTCAGTTGTAAGTTTTGAGGTCAACAGTATAAAATATCACTTTTATCTTATGCAGTTTCACAGAATTTTACAGGAAGTTATTCACTAGATTTGTCAATATAT
>NW_004524588.1:18598150-18602658 GCF_000260255.1 Octodon degus
ATGGGAACAACTAATTGAATAGATCCTGGTTATGAAAAGACTAGTAGTAAAGATTTTATTTTTCTCATTGTTTAATAAAATAAAATTTTACTGCCAAATAAAATGTGAAGATCAGTTAACAATAATAAAAAAGAGTGTTACTCTTAGAATCACCAATATGAGCATCAGGCATTAAAGAAGATGAATGTACTGTGACTTGCTCAGGGAAACTACAGAAAGCAATAGGAGTTTAGAAAACATCACGCCATCTTTCCCTCTTTCCCCCATTTCCTACTTACTCTGAGTGTACGGCCTTTGTATAATTCTTGTATATTTATCTTATCTAACCATGTTCTCTCTTCTTCTGCTAACATCTTTTAGCAATAGTCGTATTTCTTGCTCCTTAGGAACACAGACTCCTGCAAAATAGCACTACGCAATAGCTTATTACAGTTCATAGACACTAGTGTGTGGACTCATGCATGTTTAAAACTTCCGTATTCTGACTCCTGTCACAAATACTGTAAAGAAAATATTCTTGCCACTGTAGCCAGTTATTTAGACAGAAAGTGAAATTAACTTAATCTCTCTCTGGCAAGTATTGGGCAGCTGTTTCTCTCCTATATTCTTTGGATTCTGAGGTATTGCTTTCATTACTCCCCAAAGACAAACTGTACTGCAAATCTAACATTCTCGCAGGCTGCCTTATGCGTTGTTCCAAGACTGCTTTATTTACTTGTAATGCCTTAATGTTCAAGTATATTTGAACAACTATAAAATCTACATTTCCCAAGTTCTAGGTGCATAAATCCAGGCCTTCATTCCACATTGCCGGCCAGACATATTGCATGTGTAATATGCCACAAATGGGATATCAGCGTTTTCCTGTGAAGCTAGTTTTCACGGCACTGTGTTTTCTCTTAAAATGAATGTAACTGCACACAGGTTGTTTCCAAGTCGACATAAAGGGCATTTTTGTCTTTTTCCTGTGTTTCTTTATCTGTATCAAAGCAATCCTTAAAGGTCATATTTCCAAAAACAATCACTTCCATTTTCTTTTTTAAAATGTTCACCAGTTTTGTTTGCTGGTTTCTTTTCTATTCCAGGAAGCACATCTTTTCCCAGAGTGGGAACAGAATTTACTTGTTTGTATCCTTTTAGTTTGGATAATTTTCCCATTGTTTTGAATATAATGTTAATTTATTATTTCATCAGAAGTAGCTGATTTCCCATTTTATTGTACATAATTGGATACCAGCATCTATATCATTCCTATCACAGTGCAAAAAATAAAAAAAGAGTACAGGGCCAGGAAGATAGCTTGGTGGTCTAAGCACCTGCCTGGCAAGTGTAAGGACCTGGATTTGACCCCCATACTGCATGTAATGCAAGTCCTATGCTGAGTAGGCCACCAAAACTAGGCATGGTGGAGCACGCCTGTAATCCTAGCACTAGGGAGGCTGAGACAGGAGGATCACTATGAGTCCGAGCTGCATAGTGAGACCCGGTACCAAACAGATAAATAAATAAATACAAAATAGAATTAAAACAGAAACATTATAAGTGATACAGAATTTCACTTAGCAAAATAATATGAATTTCACAGCATTTGCAATATTGCATATTGTTGCCTTCCAACTAGTTGTTCATATTACCAGATATATGCATGCAAAATTGGAAGAAAGAAAAAAAGAAAGAAGAAATTAAGAAGAGAAAAAGGATGGATAATTTTTTAAAAGGAGACAAAGCAATTTAAGTATTAAATGTTCCTTTCCATAGACCAGCAGAAATCCTCTGTATAGTTGTCCAAACCATCCTGCTTACACACATAGATATATCTTTTCCCCCAATTCCCTCTCCCGTCCTTCTCCTCAACTCAGTAATTCCTTCCTTTTGAACAGATTCAGTTCCTTTTCCTAATATCTATTGTATCCTTCAGATTTTATTTTCTCTTTCAGGTTCTCACACTAATTTTAGGAGTTGTTAACTGGTATAGTTTACTCTTAGACTAAAAAGAAAAAGTCTATGTTTAGAACTTTTACTAGGACAATGCCTAGAAAAGTATATAAATTCAACAGTCAAACAGATATCAAATATATTATTGACAGCACATTTCACTTATTCATATATAATGAAATATATATATATATATGCAATTAGTGGAAAAAGTACAGATGCTTTTTTTTCAGATGCTTCAACAAATGCATTAAAACAAAACTGAAAACCTTCCATCTCTGAATTGTTCTGCTATGTAATGCATATAATCAACAGAGAGGCAATTCCTCCCTTTCCTGAATATAAAAACAGTGACTAAATACTGATCAATAATCATGTCATGAAAGGGCCACTTGTATCTTTGTGTATATTAGTGAACGTAAAATAACACTTTATTTTATTTTTTTTTCTGTATTTTAGGGAAAGGTCTACAGAGTGTTCAGGGTCTCACTACGGGGTTGGCCTGGTAGGGATACTGCTGTTACAGCTTCCCAAGCGCAGGGATTATAGGCGCGCGCCACCGAGCCCAGAGCCAATTGCCATCACAGTGCGCCCTGGGGGCGGGGCCGGCATGGCAGGCCTGGGAATCGAATCCCCAGCCCGTGCACCTGCTAGTTATTTACTTATTTATTTATTTTGGGGGAACTGGGGATTGAACTCAGGCCCTTGCGTTTGCCGGGCAAGTGCTTATTCTACCTCCCTGGCTTAATCCACAGAGCAATTTGGAGGGCCCTAACACTTTATTATTAACACTAGCATTGAGGCAAAAATAAAAAAAAATTCCTTCTTGGCATTCTTCAAATAAAACATGCACCATCAATAATGACATTAATAAGCTTTTTACTTTTTCTGAAACACTACAGAAGGAAGGGTCTGCTTTATAAGGCAGATGGTAGCTCATTGTAAATATTGTGACTGGTTGTTTCTAGACTAATTCCTCTAGCTGTGATACTTTTAGGGTCACTGTATGCTCTCCATCCTTTACTTATCAAAATCTTTGTTTCTATATCAGCTAATTTGATGCTAGATCCCAGAATTTTCTGAGCATGCCTGGTTGTGGATTCCAAGAAAGCATGTACTGAGATTCACAGAGACTGTTACATCTGTCACCACTGACACTTTCAAATGTCTATTCTGTCAGCACCGTTGAGCTCTTAATACAGTATGAGTCCCAGAGAATACCAGAGGTCCAATTGGAATGTGTGTCACATCAAATTCCTTCTACCCCAGAAAGCACAATGAGCCATTATGACTGGAATCAACAGATACCATGTTAAAGAGATATATTACATTACACTACACTCTACTGGACTGCACTATACTATACTATACTATACTATACTATACTATACTATACTATACTAAAGTATTATACTTGGTTGTTTCCACATACAGGAGTAAAGGAAGCACCTTACAACTTATCACATTGAAGCTCACTTTCTCTCTTAGTTCTGTCATTTTCCTTATCCACATTTCTTATTTACAAAGAATACCACTCTATAAACCCTCTTCAATTCAATTCCTGTATCGGAGCTTGTTTTCCTGGTACCTCAACTGTTAGCCCACAAATGTGAAGATACAATAGTACTGATAAAAATGAGTCACGCTTTATTGTTGTAGAAACATGAATAATGCCTAAATATAAGTAATAATTTTATATAAGAAATGGAAAACATACATGCAACTTCTAGAAAACACTATAAAATACACTATGCTTCAATGTCCACAGAGGACATTTTGTTCCAGGATCCACACCCTCTCCTGCATATAACAAAATCTGAAAATGCTCATGTACCTTCATAATAGGTATAGGTATATGCCTATGTGTATCCTCCTGTATATTTTAAAGTAGGTCTGGATTATTTGTAATTATTACTACAATATTAAAGGCTAAGTAAGTAGCTTTCTACTATATTATTTAGAATTAATGGCAAAAATATACACATGAATAAACGAAACAATTTCCTCTGTGAATACATCCAATGGATGGTTGCTTGCTTGAATCTGCAGATGTGAAACCCCCACACACAGACAACTGACTGTATTACCTACCCTGGGACTAGCAGAAAAGAAAAAACAATACAAACCCTGAACTGAAAATACACACAGTATATAACCTGCTGGACACCAAAATTAACTGCTAGAAAAGCAACTGCTATTTTCATACTAGGAGTAAATAAGACAAATCTGATTTCAATAAACACATATATTCCCTTCCTCTTTTTGTTTAGATTTTGATTCAGGGTTTTGCTAAATCGCTAAGTTGCCCAGACTGGGCTTGACCTTGTAGCTCTGCTCAGCTTCCCAAAGTGCGGGAACTACAGTTGTACATCACCCTGTCTGGCCCTGCCCCCTTAGGACCAGAAATCATACTGTGCAACATACTCATTGACTTTCTTGCAATTTAAAAATTCATACGCTTAGTGACCATTTTAGTTTTATTTAATTTTAGGCTGAGGATCTAGGAACACATTTTGAACCAGACAAAAATTTCAAATGTTACCTTATAAAATTTTTCTCTATACATATTTTAA
>NW_004524588.1:18610776-18638608 GCF_000260255.1 Octodon degus
AGAGGCCAGTAGATGCTACAGAAAAATATAAAACCATCACTGCTGAAATACAGAAGAAGTCTGAACATGGTTGTTCCCAACTGTAACCCTAGTACTTTAGGGAGCTAAAGCAAGGTAATTTAGTAAGACCTTTCCTCAAAATAAGAATAGAAAGCCTAGGAATATAGTTCAGTGCAGTGGTGTGGACTTCAATTCTCAATACTGAAAATTTAAAGCAATACTGAAGTGAATTCACTGGGCTGGCCAAATAGCTCAGTGGATTAAAGCTCCTACAAGCAGTCATAGAGACCAAGGGTTCGATCCCCGGGTCTGCCATGCCTGCTGGTGATTGAGACTCTGCCTGATGAAGCATGCCTGTAATCCCAGCATTTGGGAGGCTGTAAACAGGAGAATCACTCCAAGTCCAATCTAGTAGTGAGACCCTGAACACCATACAGACCCTTCCCTAAAATATAAGAAAAAAAAAAAAAAAGAAGTGAGTGTGTGTGTCACCAGGGATTGAACTCATGACTTTGCACTTGATAGGTAAACACATTCCACTGAGCTACCTCCCCGGCCCTAAGAAGTGAATTTATATCTCAGAAAAGATATGAAATTTGTCAAATATTCAACATGCAGTTATATAATTGCCATTGTTGTTTGCCATTAGATAAAAATTATCTTTAAAGTAATAAACTTACAAATAATAAATGAAAAGATACTGTAAATCTTTAATTAATAGTCTGTAAAATGATAAAAGATGAATTTTACAAAATGATAACGTCATAGCTGACACATAAATACAAAATGAGCACATTTTTCTAAGTTATTTAGTGTCATCAGATTGGTTAAAAGAAAGCAAAACCAGTATACATACAGATTACACTTATTGAAATAAAGGTGTAAATGTTGGTAAAGCTGGTTTATCAGCTAAAAGAGAAGGTAATCAAGCTATTACTGCATATTAGGAAAAATAGAATTAGCAAATGTGTTTGCGATCCATAGTATAAAAAAGTTGTAAAAAGCTTAATCTGTGAAAAGGTAGAATCGTAAGTCCTCAAAACATGTGCTTTAGGGCTGGACAAATAGCTCAGTGGATTAAAGTGCCTACAAGCAGGCACAGAGGCTAGAGGTTTGATCCCTGGGCCTGCCCTGCGGGCCTTGTCCCCTGGAGTGCTTAGATGGCAATTGAGACTGGGTGTGGTGGCGAATGCCTGTAATCTCAGCTCTTGGGAGGCTGTAAACAGGAGAATCACTATGAGTCTGATCTACACAGTGAGACCTTGAACACCCTGTAGACCCTTCAAAAAAAAAAAAGTTGTGTTTTATATAGACAATGGACAAGTGTTCAAGTATTTTGTGGGATCTCTTAAATATCAGTGTTCTTCCCAACTCATTGTACACTTTCAATGCATGTCCATCCTCGGTTAAGAAAAGTTGGTAAATTACCCACATTTTTCAAAGCAGAAAATAAGGCTTGACTTAGTGACCATCAGTCTTTTGGTAGTATCAATTACAACAATAAAGCTGTGTATATCCATGCTAATTGTGAAGCGCTGTCGTATTTTCATTCTCTTTTAATGTTCACATAAACCCATGCACTTCAGAATATTGATATTTTAGGAATAAAGAAAACAATTTTACAAGTAAATGTTTAGTTGAAATACTAACTGACTTTCCCAAAGTATTAGTTTATGGGGTAATGAGATCCAGGAGCCCCAGCTTCTATATTGCTTTCTTACATTTTAGGAAACAAAATGTACATGAGCTTGTAGGGATGTAGGCAGTTGCTAAATAAGTGTTCTGTTTATTCTAATAGATTCTCACCCATGTTGGAAAGCTACTTCTCATAAAAATTTGAGAAATGAGAGGTCAAGATATTCTGTCAATTTATTATTTAATAGCAACCTGCTTGTTCATGGCCCTCCTTCAGCATATTGCACAAATACCAAGAAGACTGTGTCATGATTCAAAACAGATTGTAATTATAGCATTATGAGACTTAACTAAGTTAAATTAGCCAGGACCTTAGGTATGATTGTTTTAATGCATAGAATTGAAAAGTGTTGAAAGTTTAGAAGAGTAGAATTGTGGTCCCAAGTGAAGGGAAATGCAGGAATTGAAGAGATAATTATCAAAGGATTAAAAATAGTTTAATTAGGGGCCAAGATGGCTCAGTGGAATAAGTGCTTCCCTAGCAATCGAAAGAGCCGGGGTTCAATTCCCGGTTCAGCCTCCCTCACAAAAAAAAGTTTAATTAGGTAGAAAAACACATTCAGAAGATATGGTATACACAGTGGCTGTAGTTAACAGCAATCTACTGTATCCTTGAATATCTTCAAAGAGCAGACTTCAACAGTTCCCACCACTACAAGTATGTGGGGTAATGAATATGTTAATTAGCTCAGCTTAGCCACTTCACAATGCATATATATTTCAAATGAGCATGATACGCACAATAAATATATATCATTTTCTTTGCCAATTAAAACAAATAGACCTTTTAAAAGAGTACATGCATGCAGTGGTGCAAATGAAAGCATGGCATGCCCTGGGGGTCTAGACAACACCACATGAGGGTGTGTGGGCAGATTCTAAGTCGACACACAGCTCTCTGCATCCCAGAGTGATTTTCCTCATCCTTCTGCATCATCTGCATTATTACCTTCTATTGATGAAGTGCTCTTCACGTAGTAGTACGGATCCCCATATTGATTTATTTTAATGGTATTTAAACCAGAAGACTTGCCAAGAAAAAAGATTTACAAATATACAAAGCAAAGTAAGTAAAACCAGCAGTATTTGGACTCCTGTGTCTCTCAACAACCAGCATCCACCATAAATTGATTAAGCGTGTTCTGCTTCATCCTTTCAGCTGTTTCATATATCAATCTTGGTGATCCTATTACCATCTTTTACCTCAGATTAGAGGAAAGTGTTAATTAATATTTGATCACACACAAAGGAGTGACTGAGTTGTTGCTAGTTTGTTGCATGTGTACACACATGCACATTTTATTTTGGGTGATGTAAAAACATTCAATATTCAATATTCAAAATAACAATGATATCCCCTTTTCCTATTACCCAGCGATTAAAAGCCCCAATTTCTCCCTCTTTTCTAATGTGATCGTGTCAGCATGGGGTCCCTTCCTTTTGAGAAGTCACAGTATTCTAAAACAGCATGAGGACACTTCAGAAAACATGCCGCAGTCCTGGATATTGTCTTGTCTTGTGCTCTGAAATGTCACAGCATGCCGCCGGTTACCTCAGGCCAAGGATATCACTTGCACTATCTGGGACATCACATTTCCTCTGGCTAGAGGCCTGCCTTAGCATACTCAGGCTTTTGTTAATGCTGCTGTGTACCATTATTCCACATTGAGCTAAATTTTTGTCACCTATTAGGAAAATTAAATGCATTAAATGCTTAGTTATGGCCTGTCATTGTGTTATAACAAGTCTGAATGAAGCAAAACTTAAAATTATCAAAAGATGATGAACACAAGCTATGATTATGTAGATTGGTTATGTAGACAAGCTATATTTATGTAGACAGGTTATGGTTACTGACAGATATCAATAAGACTATTGTAAAGTCCAGAAAGGGGAGGTTACAAGTCAGTAGTTTCAGGAGAATGTCATTTCAGCATGAGAGTCATATCTATATGAAATGTATTGTTCTTGGAAAGGAAGAAACTTCACCTTGATTTATACTGTTATAATTATACTCATGAACTTGATGGCTATACAATGAATGGGCAGGGTCACAGAGAGTACCAAGTATTTTGCAAAGCTTAAGCATCAAAGCTCTCATCCTGGAAGGCTGGTGGCCCCTCAGTAGTGTCTCTCAATAGTGTCTCACTCACTATTGAGACTGGGAAACAGCAACATATGCAAGTGAACAGCGGCCACCATCCATCCACAGTACATGACACAGACTCCATTCTTCCAAGTGAATGGCTTAGAGGGGGGTCAAGGAAGGTGCTCAAATAAAGACAGATTTTTAAGTGCAAGATTTAAATTTTCAATTAGATGAACAGAGATATAGCCCTGTTCAACTCTTTATGCTGATTATCTCAAGAGCTTTTCAGAGTCATCTGTGGTATGTTACAATTATTAACTATCTGTACCACTCAGTCCACCTCTTCATCTTGACTGGAAAAGTTTCCTAATGCAGTTTCTTTTTAAGGGAGAAGGGAGAGAAAAACCTGAAAATTTCTCACCCCTCTTCAGGCAGTTTCTCAAACCTACCTTAAAATCAAGACAAAGAACTATATTTTCCTGGGGGCTAAATTAGATCTTAGGTATAAAATATCTGACTAGCATGTCCTAAATTTGAATAAAGCAAGAGAACTATATAACTGCATAGTTTGATTTTTAATATAAAAATCACTGGGAAATATTTTTTCCTGAAGAGTTTCAAAGCTAGTTCTGTGTTCTATTACTTAATGAGTACTGATAGAAGCCAATCACTATTTTAATGGGTTTTTTAGGGATTAGTTCACTTAATCATTGAATAATCAGCTGAAGTAGATTATTATTATTCCTCTCTTACACACAAGTAGATTCTAGTCCATTAAGTATCGTTTCCAAGATTATATTAGAAGTGGGAGAGGCTAATGTCACACGCCAATACAAGTTTTGACTTTTAACTCTACACTCTTTACAGGAAATTTGGTGGCCTCTGCATGCCCCATTACGAGGTGTACAGTGCCATGAACTGCATGCAGAAGGCGCAGACTTTCGCCTAGCTGCTGCCTGTAGCATAAAAGGAAAGAGACCTTCTCCTGGAGACCGTCTTCCAGATCCAGTAGGAGTTTGTCATGCACAACGAAGTACTTGCATATTGCTGACCATCGAGGTAAGAACATGCACATCTTAGCTTCTATCACTAAATACAAAAGATGATGAAGTGGTCAAAATTGTGGGAAAACAATCCTGAAAATCACCACTCATGGACACTGTACTACATTTGATTTGGAACTCCTTTGGCTGCTTAAGTAGAGTCCTCACCCTTTGAACTCTGTTCCTTCCACCTCAGCTCTATGCTTAGAGGAAAAATACATCAAGCCTGAAAAGTGGGTGGAATAGCAGAACCCTAATTTGCCCTTCAGCTTGCCGGAGCAGCTCGTTACTTAATGGCCCATGACAGATCTACACATTATGCAGCACTTCATTTATTCCAATCTTTAATCTATGGATCTCTGAATTGGTTTAAAATGCCTGCTGAGTTAAACTTTAGGTTTAACAGCACAGTTTTACTGGGTAAGAAAAAATATTCAGAACTCACTGCTTGTAATGAACACTATCTTACCTCATGGGGTAAAGAGATGAATAGCTGAACATCCGCCCTTGGTGAATGTATGACGCAGCGTCAACCACTCGTATCACGCTCTCATTACTTGAAGACAATAATGACAAACTAACAGCTAAATATTTATGAAGTCTTTACCCTAGGCTGGAGGCTTGTGAGGTAAAGAACTTTGAAATAGCTTAATCACCACTGCATTACCCTTATTTTGTAATTAAGGAAATTCAGGAATAGAAAGATGGGGTAAACTGCCGAAGATCATTTAGCACAAACTTACAAACGCTAAAGAAAACGATGGCAGGGAGAGCAATGGGTAGAATCTTTTTTAATTTTATAATCATGGTTAAGTTCTTAAACTAATTTTCACTTTGGAAATTACACAGGGCTTGTGAGCAAGGGCATAAGCAGAGCAGAAGCATGTTTTAGATAGATTAGTTGGCCCTGAGAACCATGACCAAAACTGATTTTAGGGAAAACTGTCTGTGTGTGCATTTGGAATGACAATTCCAGATAGTTTGTGGACTGATTTGGAGTCTCTGAGAAGAAACTGATAAGGATCTTTATGCAAACCTAACATTTTGGTTTATTTGAAATACTTTCTGCTCATGACTTCAGTCTTCTGGGAAACATTTTCAGATCACTATCCACTATGCACGGTAAATTGCCTGGTGACATGCGTTGCTCACTTCTCCTTTTCCTCTGGCTCTACTTTCTGACTCAGGCTACTTTTGTTTGGCTAATTTTGAGTCAGCGACGGGGTCCACGGTGCCAATGTGCAACCAGGTCTTGCACTTCACCACTATCAGGAAGTGCTGCTTTTCATCTGTCTGAGTTCCTGAGCAGGAAACAGGTGAATTTGCATTTCAGTTACAAGAGCAATCATGTGTGGATGTGTGACATAAATAGACCATAATTTTAACTTTCCTTCCAGTGACAGACTGAATAGCTACCTAAATGAAATTTGTACTCAGTTCTTTATTCTATGGATTTTTAAAACTAACATCTTGCTTCAGAGACATTAAAATATAACATGCATGCAGAACGTTTGTTTGCTCAATTTTCATAAAAATATTTGTTTTGAATAGAAGAAAAGCAATGTTAGTCCTGTTGAAATAGTGGCTTTATTTTATTAAATCAGTAAATCATATTTATGAATTAAATCTGTTTTAGAATATTTTACTGAATTCTACTAAAAGTGCTGCCCATTCTTTCCTCTGTCAAATACCTTATACAACTTGAGAAACTGTTCTTTAGAAACAAGTTTTCAGGCTGACCTGATAGCTCAGCGGACCAAAGCACCTGCTTAGGCAGAGCTCAGCCTCTGGGGTTTGATCTTTGGCGTGCAGTGCCGGCCCTGCCTCGGGGTGTGCTGAGATGGCGATTGAGACTGAGCGTGGTGACCCGCTTCTGTAATCCCAGCTCTTGAGAAGCTGAAAAAAGAGAATTACTATGGGGTGAGACCCTGTAGACCCTGCCCTAAATACAGAGAAGGAAAGAAGGAAAGAAGGAAATAAGGAAGGAAGGAAGGAAGGAAGGAAGGAAGGAAGGAAGGAAGGAAGGAAAGAAGGAAGACAGAATTGCATATCCAACTTCCCTTTGGTCACCGGTGACTCCCAGGGTCTCCCATTTCCCAGAGTCTATTGAAGAAATGCATGCAATCAGAATGCAGCAGCTAGATGAAGCATTTTATTAGTTAAAAACACCATCTAGAATTTGGGGCAGATGTAATTTTAGGTCTGGAATCAGAATGGTGCTGAAGATAGCATTATTCTTCCTTGACCTTCTTCTGAAAATAGATTGCTTCAGGGATTTTGGAAAAGAAAATGCAGAAAAATGTAGTGTGTCAATTTCTACGAAATCAGCAAGGATATTAAATGCAGCCTGATTTGAGTGACAAATCAATTTTATACTCTTACCAGATGTAGCTTGCTTATTAAAAATTTGTAAGTTTTCTCTTGGTCACTTTTTAAATATAAATCTTATGTGAATTGGAAGTGTTGAACTCTCCAACCACACATACCACTGAAAGAATACATTGTAACTAATTAACGCCAAATGTATGAATTGAAACTTAAATCTTCATAATAAATTATTTGAATACTTACACTGATTTCCAAAAAAGGGTTAAATAATAAGAATTGAGTTTGATCATTCATTGGAGTTGAAATAACATTAAAAAAGTGCAAGCAAGAATTAACCTACTCTGATATTTGAATGTCTATAGGACAGACTAGGAATTTGCTAACTCACAAAAATAGACATGAAGTCAGAGGCAAAGGTCATGTTCCAAAGATGGACAGTAAAATATCCAAAACAGTCAATAACCCACTTTTAAAAACTATGTACACAATTCCAGGGTAAATCCTGAGGGGATTTGACTGACCTTGTCAGATAGCAAAAATTACATTTTTAGTTATATAGGTTTTGCTTTAACTTGATCTTAACCATCCAGCAGAAAAGTGTAACCATGAAGTATAAAAAATAAAGTTATATCAATGTGCTGAGCTGTAAAAAGCTCAAGTCAACAACTTTGGACAATTGCCAGTTCTGCTGATAACTCACTACTATTACAGACAAATGAACTGTATTGGGTCATTTTGGTGACTCCAAGTACCTACAGTCTTTGGACTGGCATCAACTATGAAAAGGTCCTTTAAAGAGTTCTACAAATATAGTTTCTCTAACTCAATGGACCACCCATCTCTGACAAAACAAAACATAAAAAGGGAGCTATAAATAAAGGACCATTTTGTTGTGCAAAAAATATGCAGATGTAAGATAGTTAGGATAGATATGTGGCTACTTTCTCTTAGTTCAATGAGAAAAAAGGTTTGAACTAATAGTGTTTAGACAAGATATCATGTCTGCATCTTGTCCTCTGAACAATTACTACAAAAATAACAATATGCATTATATTAATTATTGTAACTGTCATACTAGCCTGTTTTGAAACTGTTTCATTGCTGCTTTAACTTTTTTTCTCACTAAAATTGATAAAAAAGAAAAAGAAATATCACTTATCATATTTCTTATGAACTGAAATTGAAAGGCTATATTGTTTCCAAAACTATCCTTCTCTTTTGGGTATCAATGGCCAGGATATGGAATGAGAAATTTAAATTCTTAGGAATTGTTGAAAAATTTCCAAATCATGTGATTCAATTACACTCTTTCTCCCTGAGAGACAACACCAGCTATCCACAAATGAAGGGCTGAATGAAGGTCCTTTTGGCTCACAGTTGTTCAGAGGACTCAGTCTGTAGTTAACTAGTCCAGTGCTTGAATGACAAGGTGAGAGGAATTGGCGGTGGACAGTTGCAGAAATCTTTCTTTATCAGTTTTCCCTACTAGGACAAAATACCCTACACCTAGCATTTCAAAGAGGACAGCTTTGTTTTGGTTTAGATTTTCAGCTCATAGCTGGCTGGCTCCAAGCCAGGAAGGTAGGTCAAAGGCTGGCAGAGGAACGCCATCTGTGTCATTGTAGCCAGAAAGCAGAGAGGAAAAGAAGGAGACAGGCGGAAGGGAGAGAGGAGCTACAGCCCTGCAATTCACACCCCCAGGGACAAGCACTGTGAGAGCTCTCTATGAAAACCATAACGGCATGTTCTGCTTAAAATCTAGGCCACTTCCAAATTATGGCTGATATCTTAAAATGCTCAATAAATACATAAATTTAAGGGTGTAGTTGTATGAGGGCATGTGTAGTGGGGCTAATACTAAATCCTGGAAGTCGCTAGTCACTCTTACCATGTTTACGAGTGCAGCACCAGCGCCAGCAAGGTCAGTGGTGCTGCTCAGTTTCTTGTGCTGAGGTGGCCGAGTTAATCTCTGATTGATGAGGTCATCGGCAAACTCTTTCCGGCCTGCATGTTAATATTAACCTTAGATTCCACATGTCAGATTTGCTTCCTTCAAACCAGTAATGATACAGTGCTTACCTTCTTGCTTATTCAACCATTTTTTAAGTTTATGTTTGAGCAAAAATACTTTTCCTGAAAAATATCAGCAAAGCAATCTGCATGGAAACACCAAAAGATAATTTAGAAAGAGTAGAAAAGACCCTATTGTGATGCCAAAGGTAATTTGATTATGGATTTTGTTATTCATTTAATGTTTGTTATCATGGTATCTTTAAAGATGGTAAAAAAATCTATCTGTGATTTTATTTGCTGAAATAGAAAAATCTACAATACTTTATATTCTGTATGAAATGAAGATCAGATACATTTTAAGTGAATGATTATAATACCTCAAGTTTAGTTTGCACTTTCTAAAAAGATCTTCAGTTAGTTTATCTAGCTTCTGTCCTCCTATACAAGCATTTTAAAAATTATATTAAAATATATTTTAGAAAATCATGAGAGGCCGGGGAGATGGCTCAGTGGAATAAGTGCTTCCCTGCAAGCACAAGGGCCTGAGTTCAATCCCTGTTTACAAAAAAAAAAAAAAAAAAAAAAAAAAAACCTAATCAACCAACCAACCAAACAAACAAACAAAAACATGTATCTAATGCCTCAACCTTCAGTGACTTTCTATTCTCAGAAAGGTCTAAAACCTGGTGGAACTCATGTTGTTAGCTTGTTAAAATCATGGATAATCCAGTTTTCCAGCAGAGTTTAATAGCTCCTCTAAGATTTTACAAAACTGCAGAAAACTATATTGAACTGCTATCATGTTTATAGCACACACTACAAAACTAAACGGTGATATAAAGTAAGAGGTTAATAAAGATTAATGTAGACACAGATACCGGGGCATTTGAGAGTACTGTACAATATTGTTTTCAAAATATTTCAAGGTATAGAATTTTTCTCCTATATTGATTTGTTAAAGTATTTTACTTTTTAGGGTTAACTTTAAACTACCCTAATATCATGTTAATATAATGTCTGATTTCAATGGTACTGCAATTTGTCTTTAGTTTTAAATAGCACTAGGGCTTGAGAGATAGCTCAGTGCCATAAGTGACTGACAAGCACAAGGTTCGGAGTCCAACCCCCAGTACTAAACCAAAACAAATAAATAGCACTAATAATAATTCTAAGTTTTCTAGTTTTAACGATGCATTTTGTACTTTTGTTTGCACATAAAAAGTTTACCGACACCAAGTTAACTTATCCATGCTAACATGAAACCAAAATATCTAATTAATCAAATGTATGCACTAAGAAATCCAAGATTAATATTAATACAAATCTCTACAGTTACTGGAAGAATTTCTGAAACACGTCCTAAGAATCATGCAATTCTATTAGATACTTGTGCACTAAAAGAAAGTATCAATTAGGACATTCATTCAATATTTATTGAATGTTAAAAGTCAAAAACATGGTAACATAGAGAGTCTTATAAATCTTTAGGCCAAATCCCAAAGGATATCCTAAAAAAACATTTATACAAAGTGAAAAAAATACACATTACAATAAAATATTTGTGTACATGCTTTAATGTTAAATAATCTAAAATTTTGTCACTTTTAGTCTCTACAATTTAAAATGTTTACTATCAACACACCTATAAAACAGTAGAATAACTGAATAATCTCCCAATTATTCTCCTATAGGTTGATGTTCTAACAATTTCTTAAAGAATATGTATTAAAAGAGTTAAGTTTAAAATTTTTCTTTTTCATTAGTCTTTATGTTGACGCGCAGATTTTTAAAGTGAATGCCTGAATAACACTTTTTAAATTATTCTTTTTGTGTATTGGATGTGCAGGAAATATGTTTCTTCCAGTGACTGGACATAGAGTCAACAGTTTCTAAGAGCTTCTAGAGTATGCCGTCTCCTCTAGAGTCTATCACATCAGTGACTATCATCATTTCTGAATCGTGGTCCAACCTGATTTTCAAGTATTTGCATTTTAGCATTTGCCCCAAAATAACATATAGAAATTAATTTTATTATGACCTGAAACTAGAGAATTCAAATTAAGTCTTTTAATTTTATTTTAATTTTAAACAATTTAAATAACTAAATCATGCAATACAAAAATTTGGAACAAAGATAAGATTTTCTTCTTCTCTAATGTACTTAATGAAATGATTGTTTCTAAATATCAGGTGGCTTCTTATGCAAATACTATTATTCCATGGCTATTCCTACCCAGAGTTATGAATGGCCAGATCAGAGCATATATTACTTGAGAAGAATGTGACTCTATCTGTCTTAATTCTGAAATATTCCTAGGATTACTGTTGAACAGTTATTACTGTAATGACCTTTATCTATAAAGATCTAAGATAATTAAATAGTGGCATACAATAACATAATTATAGTAACATTAAAATACTAGAAAGTTTATGTAGGAAAAATTACTTTGTAATTAACATAAGTAGCCAGACATTGCCCTTCTAAGGAGAGAAACCTACCATATTCTTTTTTTGATGCTAGATCTTCAAATAAACTCAACAAAATACATCTCTAGAATGTACATCAGCAACACTAATTTCAGGCTACTGACATAATCCTAAATAAATGTGAGACTCAACATACAACCTGAGTAGATTCTTGTAACTCTTATTTTAATTTCTGTCTTATTAGTATATGTTTGTAGAACATAATGCTTACATTCTTTGTGGGAATTTGGTACATGTGTGAAACACATCTGGATTTTTTTTTTATTGTCTTCCTCTCTCCTGCCTCCCTCCCACTACATGTTTTGGTTATCTTCCTATATAAGACAGATCTTTATCCCTATTTATTATCTCTTATTGTGCATTCATTTATATTTTGGGTTTTTCATGTAATAGTCAATGATGAAATATTTAAACTTATGGGTCTGATTTATTCTATTTAATATAATGGAATCAAAGTACATCCATTTTCTTACAAATAACTCATTTTTTTAAAAAAAAAACTTTTTTATGGAGTAGTACTCCATTTTATGTAAATACCACATTTTATCTGTTTATAGATCAATGGATATATAAGATGCTTACAAAACTTAGCTATTATAAATTGTGCTGCTGTGAACATTTAATGCTGTTAAGATGAGCTGTATTTGAAAATAAAGGGGATAAATAAACTATTGTTGAACTATATAGGAAATAAGGAAAATGGATTAATAGCTTCTAAAAATTTTCTTTACATATAGTTTATTGACTAAGCTTTTGGCATTTAAGAAGACTCAAATTAATTTGATCATCATGCCAAGATAACTTTGTGTAAATTTTAAAACCAGCTACGATGTTTATCAGTCTTGGCTTTCCTATTCCACTTTCATTAAACGTCTCTAACAGTAAACATTTAAACTTAACAAAATAGTAACCTTAAATCTCGAACACCTGGTAAACACTTCTTAATCAGGTGATCAAAATTAATGTGACAAAAGGCCTGCCAAATAGCTTAGCAGATTAAAGAGACTTCAAGCAGGTGCAAGGACCTCAGGTTCGATCTCTGCACCTGTGGTGATGGCTGCACCCTCCGGGTGTGCTGAGATGGCAATTGAGACTGGGTGTGGTGGTGCACGCCTGTAATCTCAGCTCTTGGGAGGCTGTAAACAGGCGGATCACTATGAGTCTGATCTAGTAGTGAGACCCTGAACACCCTGTAGACCTTTCCCTAAAATATATATACATTAAAAAAGATTAACTTTTATATCATACACAGTTCTATAACCCTTTTGAGCAACTAAATAGAAAGTATGTTAACAGAGATTTGACAGGAGATTCATAAACTAAGATCACTGCATGTAAGGAATGGGGGAGGGCAAAAGATTGTGTAGGGAAGGACCTCACACCATACAGCAAAGAGTCATTGCATTGCAGCTCTTGTCCTACTCCAGGAGTTTTTTGGATGTTCTAATCTGAAATAAGTGATAAATTACATATGCTGATATGTTTTAATTTAATGCTCAGTATAAACCAAGAAAATATTTTATGACATCTATCAGAGACACAACTAGTGTTTTATCATTTTCTGGATTTTAAAAATTATGTGAGAACATACTTTCTTCAATTTCATTAACAAAGTTAAGGACATTGAGCTGTAATGTTATTTGAGGCACTTATTGTTAAATGTGTAGACATACAAAGATATTTCAGTGTCAAATATAACAAAAAAATCTACATTTGGTTTTAAGTTCTTCCGACATTCTTGCTTGAGACTTGGCAACTGACATTGTTTAGATTAGACCAAAAGCATGTAATCACACACACACACACACACACACACACACACACACACACACACACTTATACTCCTATGTCCAAAGAGCTCCTATGATAGTGAAGGGTAAATGCAAAACAAGCAGCCACAGCTTACTCACCGCTATTCCCAGCATCCCGGAATCAAGTGATATTCGGTTGTATTCAGCCTCATGCTGGAGCCACATGTGCTGTTCACCCAGACAAACATCGTTAGTGTTGACTACCGCAATAAGGACCACCCGCCCTGCACTAAGCCCAGCTGGCACGACTGACCTGCTGGGTCCATATTGCTTTCTTCTGCGCAGAGCTTGACAGGTGGGCTCGCAGCTCATGTTCTATGACATCTGTCAGTCAAGACCAAACACATGCAATTTGCAACTGTACTCCAAAATCTCCTCAGTGCCTCTTTCCGTCTTGTTTCTCACATATAAGATCTGGTAACGTTTTCCTTAGTGCTTTTGAACTGCATTATCATATATAGTTTATATATTGTACATTTCCTTACTCAATTTTTCTTGAAGTGCTTTCAGAAGCAGAGAAAGGAATGCTGTATGGTCTCGTGTGTCATTAAGACAGTTTCTAAATATTTCAGGCAATCTTGTTTTATTATTTGTTTTCTATCTATGTAGCTCAATTAATGTTGCTATAATTAGTTACAAAACTCAGAATTACACTATTTCCCAATGAATGTGCTTTTATGATGAAGTGACTTTCCTATGATCACTGTTCTGCAATTCAGGCACACAATGAAAGGAATGCTGTATGGTCTCGTGTGTCATTAAGACAGTTTCTAAATATTTCAGGCAATCTTGTTTTATTATTTGTTTTCTATCTATGTAGCTCAATTAATGTTGCTATAATTAGTTACAAAACTCAGAATTACACTATTTCCCAGTGAATGTGCTTTTATGATGAAGTGACTTTCCTATGATCACTGTTCTGCAATTCAGGCACACAATGAAAAGCGCAGTGCAGTTCTTGCCTCCCTCTGGTTGAAGGCGTAGAGACGACTATTACTCCCAAATAGGCCATGTGACTCTATCTGCTGAGCACTGGGAAGAATTGCTTTGCACATGTGCTGCTCCTATCACTGGGCAGCAGAGATGCGTGTGTTGATATTTATGATTCAGAGCGATGACTTGTAGAATAGACAGCAGGTTGAGTGGCATACATGAAGCCACACATGCTTGTGATTCCAATATTCAGACACAGTTGGAAAGTAGAGTGAGGAATTAAGTTTTAAATACTGATAATTAAAATGGGATCAAAGAAGTTGTAAACAGGCAGCTGAGTGCATCAGTAAGTAAATTGCTCAGTGAACTCAAGGAACACATATGCAAGCTACTGAGTAAATGAAGAAGACAGTTCAAGACAAGAGCGGCCACTTTAGTAAAGAGACAGAAGTTCTGAAAAAGAAAAAAAAAGAAAGAAACAGAAATACTGGAAATGAAATCTACATAAGTGAAATGAAAACTCTTGAGCAGACTCTTGTAAAGCGATACCTGATAAATCTAAAAGAAAAGACTGGAGATTCATTGGCCTTAGGAGAAGGCACTGAAATGCATTCTTTTCATTCTTCAAGCTAATGGTTTAATTTTTTCAATTAAAATTACAAAATTTCAGATTTTTTTTTCCCAAAAAATTCTGAAAACTTCCAGATTGAGAATACTTAGGTAAATGGGCATTTAAAACCACAGACAAGACCTGGATAAAATCTCATATGACACCTCGTTATTAAAATGCCAGGAATTCAGAACACAGAAATAGTGCAAAAAGCTGTTAGAGTAAATCACTGAATCACCTACAAGTGATAAAGCATCATAATAACAGAAAATTTCTCAACAGAAATTTTAAACAACAGGGAGCATGGGATTCAATTTTTAAAGCCGAAAACAAAACAAATGTCACTCCAGATTACTATGCCCTGCAAAACTATCCTTCAAAATTGAAGAAATAAACATCCTCAAAAAGTAGTATATAGAGAGGTTTATGATCACCATAAACACAGATGAACAACAAACTGCTACAAGATCACCAAAAGAGAAGAAAACAATAAATAGCAAGAAAAGAATCAAGTATCAGAAAACCAGCACAATGACAAGAATTAGTGCACATTTTTCAGTAATAGCAACGTAGAAGATCTTAGCTCTCCAGTTAAAAAACACAAACTGGAAGACTGGATCAAAAGTTAAGACTCATCTATATGGTGTCCGCAAGAAATGTCATTTGTAAAGATCTACACAACCTGAAAATGAGAGAAAGACTCTGAAACTGAAAAACAGTAGGAGCAGTAGTACTATGAGTAGTTACGGGCTTATCCAATGAAAAAGACATCAAACAAACACTGACCAGGAGATTTTAAAAAGACCATAACCTACTGATAAAATGAAAAATTTACAAAAACAAACATTAACTTGACCAAAATGACAGATGTCGGGGCCAGTGAGATAGCTCAGTGGACTAAGTGCCTGGTTAGGCAAGTGCAGGGACCTGGGTTCAATCCTGGTACCTTGTGTGGACCTGCCCCATCCTTAGACCAGAAATTATTTTTGAAATTTGTACTGCAAAAAATTTGAGGATCCGGATAAAATGGCCAAAGTTCTATAAACATATTGCTTCTTGAAATGAAGCAAGAAAACATGCAAAATCTGAATAGATCAATAGCAAGCAAGGAGACTGAATTAAAATTCTAATTAGGACAAACCCAGGACCAGGTGGATTTACAGCAGAATTCTACCAAGATTTCATGAAGAATAAACATAAGTGATCCAAAAATGTTTCTCTATAATTGAGCGGTAAGGCATTCTCTTCAACTTATCCTATGAAGCCAACATTACCAAGGTACCAAAACCACATAAAGATTCAACAACAAAGAAAAGCTACAGACCAACATCCTCAGTGAACATAGATGCAAAATTCTCACTAACCAAATTCTTCATCATTTTAAGATCATACATCATGACTAAGTTGTTTTAACAAAGGGATGTAAGTTTAGTTAACCATACATAGTGATATAAATGTAATATACATCATAATAGAGTGAAAGATAAAAAAATCAATTTATCATTCTACTAGATTGTTTAAAAGATTTTGACAAAAAATCTAACACTTGTTCACGATATTAAAATAGCTATAGAAGGACCTTATCTCAAAATGCTAATAGCCATATATGACAAATTTGTACATAACATCATATTAATTGAGAAAATTTTAAAGAATTCCTTTTAAATTCTAAAATAAGACACTTGTCCACTCTCACCACTCCTATTCAACACAGTGCTTAAAACTTTACCCAAAAAGATAAGGAAAACTAAATAGAAATTTATAAGGGGAAAAGGAAATATCCCCACTTGCAGATGATACAATTGATTCTTTATGTAGAAGACCCATAAAACTCCATAAGAAGCCCTTTTAAGTCTGATAAATCCACCAAAAGGAGCAGTATACAAAACCAACACACAAAATGTTCTGATAGTGTAAGCCAATCAAGAACCCACTGAGTGCTGGCCAGATAGTGCAGCAGATTAAAGCACCTGCTTAGGCAGAAGCAGGGGCCAGAGGTTCGATTCTGGGGCCTGCTGCGCCAGCCCCACCCCTGGAGTGGGCTGAGACTGCAATGGATACTGGGCATGGTGGTGTGTACCTGTAATCCCAGTGCTAGGGCGGCTGAAAAACAGGAAGGATCACCACAAGTTCAATCTGTGTAGTGAGACCCTTTAGACCCTGTACTAAATACATTAAAAAAGAAAAAAGAATCCACTGAGAAGGAAGACTGGAAAATAGTTCCATTCACAAAGTCTTCAAAAAAATCAAGGCCAGGAATCAACCTAACCAAAGAGGTAAAGATTTCTGCAATGAAAATTACAAAATTCTGAAAGCAAAAACGAATTAAGGAAGTCATTATGACATATACATTATTTGTCCTTGTATTGGCAGACTTAATTTTATTAATATTATGTTACCAAAAGCAGTTCATAGATTCAATGCAATTACTTTCAAAACTCCAACAACATTCTTCACAGAATTGGAGAAGCAATTCAAATGTCATTTAGAATCAGAAAAGACCCAGAATAGTCAATGAAGTCTTGAGCAAAAAGGGCAGTCCTAGCGGGATCAGTACATTGGACTTCAAGCCCTACTACAAAGTCTTTATAACAAAAACAACTGGGGATGTGCCAGAGACACAGCATCTGCCTGACAAGCTCAAGGTCCTAAGTTTGATTCCAGATACAAAAAATAATAAAATAAAATAAAATAAACAAAATACAAAAAGATTACAACAGAAACAATATTGTACTGAAACAACAAAGAAAAGCAGAACAGTGCAGTACATTAGAAAACAAAGACACAAACCCAAGCACCTACATTCACCTAATTTTTGACAAAGGGGCCAAAAACTTATACAAGAAGACAGTCTGCTATACAGAAAGTGCTGGAAAAACTAGAAAGCCACATGCAGAAAATTGAAACAGGTTCTGGTCTCTTATCCTGTAGTAAAACTAAAACAAAACTGAAGCGAGACCTGGGAACAAAAGCAGAAACACTGAAAGTTCTGGAACACAGCACAGAGTAAAATTGGGCCTTCCTAAAGAGAACCCCAGAAGCACATGAAATAATATCAAGAATCAACTAATAGGACATGAAATTCAAAAGCTTCTGCATGGAAGTCGAGAATCTGTTAACTTCATGGTGAGAAAGCCTTTGCTAGCTACTCTTCTGATGTATAATTAATGTGTATAATATACTAAAGAAACTAGAAAAACTGACTACTATATAACAATGAATTCAATAAAAAGTAGACAAATAAGAGCCGGCCTGATAGCTCAATGGACTAAAGTAAGTGCTTAGGCAGAGCACAGCAGCCAGGCTTTGATTCCCCTAGTGCCGTGCTGGGCCTGCCCCTGGGACATGCTGAAATGGCAGATGGAGACTGAGCATGGTGGCGCGTGCATGTAATTCCAGCGCTTGGGAGGCTGCAAACAGGAGGATCATGAGTTGCATCTGCGTAATGAGACCCTGTAGACCCTATAGACCCTGTAGACCCTGTAGACCCTGTAGACCCTGTAGACCCTGTAGACCCTGTAGACTCTGTAGACCCTGTAGACCCTGTAGACTCTGTAGACCCTGTAGACCCTGTAGACCCTGTAGACCCTGTAGACCCTGTAGACCCTGTAGACCCTGTAGACTCTGTGCTAAATACAGAAAAAAGTAGACAAATGAACTGAATATGCATTTCTCAAACATATATGAAAATTTTAATATATCTAACCATTGATAAATTCAAATTAAACCTGAGATTTCCCCTTAATGCAGTCAGAATAGCTCTCTTCCAGTATGTATGAAAAAATACTAAAAATGCTAGCAAGAATATGGAGAAATATGAACCCTTCTATATTAATGATGAGAATGTTGACAAGTACAATCACTGAAGAAGTTAGAATGATGATTCCTCAAAAGACTAAACAGAATTACCATGTGATTTAGCTATGTCATTCTTGGACAATTCAGGAAAGGAGTAAGAACTCTATAATCTAGGGACACCATGTGCATATGTGTGTATATGGCACCACAGCTCATGATAGCTAAGCTGTGGAATAAGCCTGGATACACAGCAACAGATGAATCAGTAATCTGGGGGGAGAGAGAGAGAGAGAGAGAGAGAGAGAGAGAGAGAGAGATTCACAGAGAAATTACTCTGAAATAAAGAAGAGTGAAATCATATCATTTGGAAGAAAATGAGAAAACTAGAAACTGCTGCCTTAAAGAGGAATTAAGAACTACATTAATGAGATACAGAAAGTTAAATAGCACATTTTCTTGCGGCTGTTTGTTCTTGGTCTGTGTTTTCGGTGTTCATGAATTTCTCTAGTTTATACTAATGGTTGACGAGCTTTACTTCCTTAATTTTGCAGGACAGCTTTGCAGGATACAGTAATCTGGAGTGGTAATTACTTGGTTTGGGGCTTGAACAACTGAATTCCAAGCTTCCTGTCCTTTAAAATTTATGTAGGAAAAAAGTTGAAACCAAAGAACTCATACATTATTATAAGCAAATAAATGATATAGGACAAGAAACCAGCAGAGGGGTGTGGAAATTGGGAAGGGAGCAAGTGCGGACGGTGTGAGAGAGAGGAAGTCCTGCGGTGAAACTCACTGGAGTATGGGGGACACCTGCATCAGCGGGCATCTGTAGCCCAACAGAGCCACATAATCCTGTAAAATTAACAAACAATACAATATTTTTAAAACTCTATCTTTTGTAACTAATGGTCAAATTAAAGACAAACCTATCAAGAGAGAAAACGTTTTTAGATGATATCTTCTCTCTATCAACTAAACAACACAGATGCCTATATTTCCAAGACTGGGACTGGTATCCTCCAAACCCCCACTGAAATTGCTCCTCAGGAAACCAAGAAGCTGAGACTCACTGCTTCTGGTTTATTGATAACTCCCACCATGAAGTCAGCGGGGGCCATGGGAGTCAGCAGGGACAGGAACAGCCCCCACACTGGGATATCAGCAGTCAATGCGCAGTTCCATAGGACAGCACACTTCCATACGCTCGTTACCCTCTTACCAGCATGAGGGCTGTAACGGGAGATGCCACCAACAGACTGGGAAGACATCAGAAAGACAAAGGACACTAGAGCTTTATACACACAATTTTGACAGTTTAGATAATCTAGGATATTTCCCTGAGAATCAAAGCCTACTTTAACTCATTCCATATGAAATAGAACATCTGAGTAGTTGCACATGCTAAAGAAATTTAGCTAATAGTTTAGGGACCCCTAAGGAAGTAAGATGCTTCATCTTGGTTGTCATTGTCAATATTACAGCTGTGAGATTACACTATAATTGTGCAAGATGCTATCTTTGGAGAAATTTACTGAAGGGTACACATGGATAACTGCATGCTTTCTCTTAAAATATATGAGAATCTACAATTATGCCCCTATGCAAAAAGGTGACTAAATTTCAAAAGTGCAACTGCCAAAGAATATGAAACAAAGAAAATTAAAATGCTAACATTGCAGCATGAATTTATAATTTACCTTCATATGGTATACTTTTAGTTGAAATATGAAAATAAAAATTGCATGCCAAATTACTATTTTTTAGCTTGTACATGCATATGCATTTCATATTTACCAAGAGTGGAAATTCTGCTCAAACTTTTCTGTTTTGCTTTTCATACATTCCAATTCTGAAAATTCTGTTTTCAGCTTATGAAGGAGTAAGAAATGACTGGAAAGAAATGATGTTGTCAGTTGTTCTCTTTTGTTTCTGTGCTATGACCTTTAAAATACTTGTTTTCTTAAAGCAAGGAAGAGAAGGGAGCCATTCTGAGCATCCATATTCAGCTTGTATGTGGAAGTGTGGTTATTTGGGAAGGACAGGCAGCCATCACTGCATAACAATGCGACCAAGGCAGAGTGTTTGTAACTGCGGTCCCAAGCATTATAAAGGAACTGAAAAATCCCTATTTGTTGCCGTTTTAACTTCACAGCACCATTCATTACCCGCAGTTTTTATGGGGATGCTTGTGCCACCAAACCCACTGAACTGCCAGTTTATAAGCGTTGAGTATACCTGCGTGGTACATGGTATAAATAACTATACTCTGGGCTTATATATTTACTATACTATACTCTTCTATTTATTTTGCTTTATACCTCTACATATAAAGTGTGCTCTGAAATGCCCTGCATTATGCTTGGAGTTCTTGCAGACGTCATTACCTTGCCTCTTGCCTCTGCAGAGAGGCCATCTGCAGGGTCTGCCTATAGCATCTAAAGTTTGCAACTGTATTCTAAAATACTTGACCATCATCAGTGGATGTATTACACAGAACATATCTTCATCATTAAGCCCATCAACTGCAAATGTAAAGCTTCTCCAGCCTTAGAGTTTGTTAGAATACAGTTCTCTTCTTGGCATCCCCAGACCAAAGTCTAGTTTTAGAGTCTGGGTGTGGTGTCGCACTCCTGTAATACCAGCACTGGGGAGACTCCAAACAGGAGGATCACTGTGAGTCTGAGCTGCATAGTGAGACCCTGTATCAAATGCATCTAAAACAAAAACAAGAAAAGAACAGGCTAATTTGGATTGAAAGTATGACAGCTCACAATGAAATTCTCCCTTAGCAATGGCTGCCTCTTTATCTAAAAAGTAGCAATATAATCAATTAACTAAAAAAGAAAGTTGAATGCAAAATTTCAGGAGATTGAACATCCATAGGGCTCAGGAAGAACCAAACAACTCTGACTGATATTAACTCATTATTGCTTGAAAAGACCAGAAGGATCTGAACTAATTATTATATTATTCTCTGGTTCAGAACTTCTAATATTATTGATGTTACTTCATGTTAAAATTCTATGAAACAAATCTGAAATATTATGAGAAAGTATAAATCTTAGAAGATAAAATTGGGAAAAGTATATGCTTTGAATAAAATAGCTTTGGTTATGTGGTTATATATAGGAATAACATGAATAACATAGGACTAATGAACAAAATATGACAATGTAAAGTAAGAAATATATCTGGGAATAATAATACTTTTACCCCTACATTGATTGTACATTGGTGACAGTAGTGGACAATTACTCTCCTGCTATATTAACAAGAGAAAGACAGAGACTTTAAAAATTTAGGTTGAAAAAATTTAAAAAAACGAAAATTTAGGTTGAATACAAGTGCTGCTAAGCAGTAATCATAAATTCTAGAGTGAACCATTTACATTCTGGAGTTATATGTTATGGATCAGGTATTAACAAGATGTACTATATTTCAACCACAAAACACTGGGAGAAGGATACTAATTCTGTGTGTGGGGGGGTGGGTGTGTATGTGGGTGTGTGTGTGTATGTGTCCATGTGATTTTGCTGATCTATTTTTTTTCAGAATCAAGAGAACGAAAAAGATCAACAAATAAAAACAAAAAATAACTTTTCAAAACAAGAGACATTTGTAATAGGACAGTCCAATGACAAACTATGCAGAAAAGATTTCGATGTTTTCATTTAATAACCTGAAGATAGTATGCATATGTATTTACATATATTTATATCTATCTGTCTATCTACCTATCTAGAAAAATTCCAAAGTATTCTTTACATTGTCAAAATACCATTTGTTGGTATTCTGAATTTTTACATTTAGAAGTATAGAACTATTGTAATATGAAATTCAAGAAATGAATTGGAGGTTGAAATGTGTATAGTAGTTGGACCGTGGTTGGACCAAGCCATTTTCCATTGTTATTCTAATGTCCAACAGTCATTTCAGATGCACAGATATGTAAATTTCCAAAATATATTAATACTTATTGAGTATCTAGGGTATGAGATCCATGACTCTTCACTAAAAAATAAAATAAAGAAAAGACCTAGAAGCAACTGTGGTACATCCTGTCCTTGGAGCTTCTGACCTAGATGACCTTTAATAGTCTTTTAAATTTGACATTTAATTTATTCTGTTATTATCTAATCTTGGAAGGCAAGGAATGAGTTTCCTGCTTTTCTTTGTATGCAAGGCCTTGCTCATAATTGGCATTAAATAAATGTTTCATGAACAGAAGAACAAATGAATGATTAAATAAAAGATAGGATGTCTCATTTTCCTCTGGTGGTTCCTGTGTAATACTAAAGATTATTTTTAAATGGGTATAAAAGTTAATGAAATCAGTCTTAAAGATAAAATACAGTGCAGTGGCAAGTGAGAAAAATATGGGTATAAGAAACTCAATTATTTAGCATTTCTGGGAAAGAAAGAAGATTAGGGGAAAAACTGTTTGAACTAAGGCAGGATAATAAGTTTAAGAAACTATAACATCCCCAAAGTTATACATTATATAAGAATTGAAATTCTAGAGAAAGCGATGCATCAATATTGAAAGGTTTAGGACTAAGAGACAGTCAAGAAGAAAGTGCTGTCGTGGAAGCTGATATAATGACCATCCAGATACTGCAGACTAGAGAAGAACATTTTTTTTTCCTTTTTATTCCGGAAAGCACCTTAAGAACAGAGACTCTGAATGTACCTAGCATTTCAGGGTTCACCTTCAAGGCGAGCTACATGCACCCCACCCGACCCCACCCCACGCACGCGCGCACACAGTTTGGCATGCTCTGGACCATAAAGGAATTTGGTTGCTAAGGTTTTCACATTTACAGCTATTTCAATGATTAAATGTTTAATTAAGTCAGTGGGCACTTGGGTCACCTGCCAAAGGGTAGTTACAATACAATTTGTGGGAAGTATTGGTAGAATTTGTTTCTGGAAAAAAACTTCATAAAAATATTCATTAATTAGCGTTCTTGGAGTTAATCAATTTTACTTGTAAAAGTTGCACTGCTCGGAGTAAACAGAATGTGCTTCGGTTGGAAATGATTTATTACCCTGATGGTGGACAGCAACAGCAGTACCAAAAAGCTGCAAACAACATACACGGATGAAAAGATCGGAGCCTGGAGTGTGTAGGGAATACCAAAGAATTCTGTGTTCTCGCTTCTCCTCCAGCCTCTCCTACCTCAACATGCACATTCAACATGAACTAAGTAAAGTCAGATTAATCATGGAAAATTATGCATATCGCACTGTAGTTTAATAATTTAGGGCTGCACTAAAGGCATTTGGTATTAAAACATTATACAATTAATTTATTCATTAGCCATAAATAAATTAACTGAATCATTGATTCAGAGACATTTGCTCATTAGTGAGCTCTCACACTGCAGATGTTCACACGTTTTGTTTTTGTAAACGCTGGCTTCTGGCACGTAGCAGTACAATGAAAATAAAGTGTGGTGCGTACTGTCTGTAGCTACTCAATGAATTTATGTGCATATTTATAAAGATAATTCCTGAGATGGAGAGTCACAGTCTTAATTACACTTCTGGCTTTGTAATCTTCCACATCGTAACTTGTCCTTCACCCCTTTCTTTTCACAGATGAAGTTTGTGCTCCTTGACTTGCATTACAAGTCTCAAAACTCATTGCAAAGAACTGGATTTAAGAAGCTGTGGTTTATCATAAGATTCACAAAAGATTCCTTCAAGGCAAAGGGTAAGCATGGATATTGAAAACGGGGTGCAGCTTGGCCTCACACCGAGGAGGTGACAAAATCTTAGCAGTAATCATGAGGTTGCACCGAGAAGACTAGACAGCGCGTAGCCTTCCACAAGCTACCAAGTTTCCATACTCATGAAGACAGAAACAGTAGGAAGGGGAATTTTCCATTGTCGTGATGAAATTCTAAAAAACTGAGATAATTTGTGATCAATTAGTGTTCTTTGATGATTACTATAAGTAAGATTCCAAGAATTTAAGATAAGTGAGGAAAAAAATCACATGATTGTGGTTAAATTTTTTTATCAACTTGTGGAAGTACGGATTAATGTTCATATGTACTATACAAACAAGGCCCCAGGAGAAGAGTCTGTGTTTATGGGCCAAAACAAGAATAATGAGCACACTCCTGAAATGTAGTCATCCTTTATGTTAGTGGTGTGTGTGTGTGCACACACGTGTATGTGCTCCTACAAAAGGTAGTCAAAGTTCACTACATCAGAAGTCACAGATGTCACACATGACCATGGAATCCCTTCAGTACACAGAGTCATGAACTTCGAAGACAACTTCAGGAGATATATTCACCAGTTGTTGGAGAGAACATGCTGTCATTTCAAGAGCAAGAAGAAAATACTGGGGACACTGAGGCTTCCTAGAGCTATGTCCAATGCCCAATACAAGTCCATGCAAATCATCAGAGAGTTCCTATTCCACAGTGACAGAGACACGCTGGCACCATCTTGTGATGAAACCAGAGAATGAAATTACAGAACAAAATAATAGAGCATCTCAGAGCAAAAAGGATAAAGAAATTTATGTCCCACTAGTATTGATAATCCACGCATAGGAATATTAGATGTTCGCATCTGATTCAGTGTAAGTGATACTGTCATGCATTTCCATAACAATGATTGTTTGTAGTATTTAGGTCAATGAGTTATTGGATGAACATATCATAGCAATGTTTTATTATTTTCTAGATATCATCGCAAATAATTTTCTCAAACTTAATAAACTATCCGTAGATTAGCCAATATTGGTTTATAAATTATCTTCCTAAGTTTCTATCCCTTTATCAGTAAAACTAAATGCCATTATATTTGTTGATGATATTAGGATCCCACTAGATTTTTAAAATGTCATACATGACTGTCATAATAGAGTAATGACTCAGCTTATAGAAAAGAGAAGTTGTAGTTTATTAACTCATTTCTTTTCTTTTGTCATTTATTATTTCTTATTCCTTGTTTACTAGCTTTTGTAATAAATCCTGAATTTAAAAACAAATAATATATTTGTCCTTTAAAAGGTGACATTATCAGAAAAGATGTGTGGAATAGATATCTAGTCACAATTATCTTCCTCTAGAATGTAAAACAGAGGCAATTTTTTCATTTCATCTAAATAAACACATTTTCTCTGTTGTCATATGAGGGAAGTCAAAGTCCTAACACCCAAGAGAATACTTGATCTTACGGGTAATTTTAATGAATAAATCAGAGAAGAGAGAGTCAACACACAGATGGGATGACAAAATAATGTCCTCCAATCTCCTAGAGATCATAGATTTTCCCTACTATTAGCTAGAATAAAAAAAAAGATGAAATATTGTTTGTATGTTTGCTAGGCACCATGATAGGAACTGAATATTTATTGCATAATTTAATTTTTACAAAGTCTATATATTACTAAATTTCATCTTTATGTGTAGTGAGAATCACGTCTCAATCTCGACAGAATTTTTTAAGTCATTTTTGAAATCAGAATGTCTTTCCCTTAACTCTCAAACTTTCCTCGGTTATAACGGAAGGATATTCATATTTTGAAGATGGAATTTCTACTCATTGATATTCAGACTTAAATAATGAAATAGTGTCCCAAAAGTACTGCACAGTAGAAGTCCTACTGATTTGGAACATTTTAATTATACAAAATGATATTGCTAGACCCAATTCTCTGGACAGTAGTAAGACTTTTTCTCCAACTTTCACATGACTCCATCATTCATTTGGATAAATTCCAGTCCTCATTGAAGGCCTCTTCCTCCTCTCTCTCTCTCTCTCTCTCTCTCTCTCTCTCTCTCTCTCTCTCTCATCTCCACTTTGTGCCAGAATATCTTGGCACTGGGGTGCAAGATAAATCTAAAATTTACTCTAGATGAACTCACAGTCTCAGAGGCCAGTGATTGTTCCTAGTGCTGCTACCAGGCCAGAGTGGGATGGATGGGGGCTCCCATGGGGATGGAGTCAGATGGGTGGTGTGAGTGTGGTGGACAAGGGTATAGGTAATCAGAGACAGGCAGTGGGTGTCTATGGAAATAGAAGAGTGGCAATTTCAGGCAAAAAAATATGAAATATGAAGAAATTTAAGAATTTAACTTTCATTCAGTCTAAGAAATAACACATATTTATTTAACACTTGCTGTGTTCAAGTACTATTCCAAGTGCTTGGACCAAGTCTCTTTCAAACCAAGTCTGTTTCAGTACAGTACTTAAATTCATTGGGGAGATTTTTAAAAGATTGTATAATACCTTTCCAGCTAATGAAAATATTGTATAAAAAAAATAGAGCAGGATAAGAGAAGTGAAGGCAAGGAATCTTGCTGTTTTATAAGGGAAGTTCAGGTGGGACTTCCTGGGAATGTTCTATTTCAACACAGACCCAAATGAAAAAAGGGAAAGAAGCCCAGTCCCTTGAGGTAGGAGTCTCCTTAGCAGGGTGGAAGGACTCAAGAATTCTAGACTACTGGTGTTGAGTGAACAAGAGGAAGAAGGAAAAGAAATGCATTTGGCAACATTATTGAGGACCCAGTTACATAGAGCCTTGTAGGTCTTTTGTTGAGTGATTTTTAGAGAGCCAATGGAAAGTTTTGGATAGTGAATAACATGATTTGACTTAAATTTTGAAGAGATCATGGTGGATGGATATCTGATGTGGAAGGAAGATGAGAAGAAGGGCAGGAAAGAGGAAGGAGGCGTACAAACTAGAATGCCAATAGAGAAATCCACGTGAGGGATAATGGTAGGTTGGGGTAGAAGATGACAGTGAATGAGGTAAACAATGTTCAAATTTGGGATATGTTGCAGGTAGAGTGATTGGCATTTCTGAGTGGACTGCATATAAGATGTAAGAGAGAGGAAGGAGCTTGAAAGATACCATGATGAAGAGTTAGGAAGGTCTACTTAAATCATCTCCATCTTGGTCTGACTCTGTGTCTGTGTCTATGTCTTTGTCTGTGTCTGTGTCTGTGTCTGTGTCTGTGTCTGTGTCTGTGTCTGTGTCTGTGTCTGTGTCTGTGTCTGT
>NW_004524588.1:18638708-18654679 GCF_000260255.1 Octodon degus
ATGTAGAACAGTCTGTCCAAAAGGTCATTTCCGGCTTTTAGTTCTATAATTCTGTGGACCTACACTGGTAATGTCCACACTGGAACACCCAATGTTCTTAAAAGCTGATGGTCATGAATCAGGAATTCCACATCTAGTTGGCAATGTCAATGAGTACAAAACTCAGGAAATACTGAGGGCATCATTTATAATTTTTAGCATGATTGAGGAAAGCCTGGCAGAGCTACTGAATGCACGTGATAATTAAATTACAGTATCTTAAACTGAAAGACCAAAAACCGAAAAACTGAGTAACTTATTAACATATGTAAAACATGCTTCTGTCTTAAGGTAAGCCACAGTATTTTCCACTCTATCTGAAAGACAGAAATTATTTTAAAAATTAAAGTTAAGCATATAATGTAGTAGTACTGTGCAGAAATTTAAAAAGACAATATTGTATGATTAAGGCAAATCATTTAATTTTAAGTATAATCAAGTTGCAAAATATAATTAATACTATGATGACATATGACAGAATAGCCAACAGGATAACCACCTATTCGTATGTACTTGCATATAAGTAATATAAAAGCAAACATTTTTGATTACTCACAGCAGGAAGATGGGATTTACATAAAAATAGTATTTATCTACCTGTATATCTTTCTGTTATTTATAAGTACTGAATGTAAGTTCAGTATAGCAATAAACACTTCTAACAATTAACAATGTATAAAAGTAAAACACTATGATCTTTGCAAAAGGGAAGAATATACAGGAAATATTTATGAATTTTGGGACTAAAAGAATCCTAAGCAGAGGGTTTAGTTTTTCTGTGTCTGAATTTATTGTTTCACATTCAAAGTAGGAACATTAACATTGAAGCTATTGAATTAGGTACTCTACAGATGTCCAAAATACAAGGCCTGCTACAAGTTGTTAATGGCTACTAATTAGCTTCCATTTCAGTGGCACCATCTCACATAATTTAAGTGAAAAAACAAAACGGTATCTCAGAAACTTTCATTGGAGTGCTGAGGGCAGCTGTTAGCCCAAGGATGAGCAAAATATGGAATACTTAAGTAAACAAAAATAAAAATGAGCCTGGCCATAGTATCTTGCCATCTGAAAGCATAGAAAAATATGTCTCAGAGCTAATCTTTGGCAACAGTGTTGAAATAACTAAGTCAAGATGTTGAACAGATGATCGGTACAATCCAGGAAGAGAGAAAATCAGCATGTAACACATGGGATTATTTTAAACCCTATATTCTCAAGTCACTTTCTCCTTGTTAAAATGCAGACCTGCACCCGACAACTTAAGAAAGGAGAGGTCTAGTTCCACTCAGTCTTAGAGCCCACAGTCAGCAGACTCCACGCAGGAAACAACAAGGAGAAGGGCCTGCAGTAGAAAAAGCTGCTGACATTGGGAAGCAGAAAGATGCCCTTGTGTGTCACACCCCAGTGACTCGCCTGTCCTGACCAGTCCCCACCTCCCGACAGCAGGCAGCCATAGCTCCATTGTGACCTGGTCCATTTCCTAATGTCTTAGAGGCTATTTTCATAGTGAAATAAATCAGACCCACATGTGTAAACATCATCTTGTCTCCCTAGTGTAAGATGCTGAAGAGAAAATACAATCCAAAAGGTACAACAGGTATAAAAGGGAAAGAAACTGAGCATAAGGAATAAATAACTGGGATAAGTAAAGGCAAAAAGAGAGGGAAAAAGGAAGGGGGAAAATCGTGTATGTATATACAGAATAGCTAATTTCTATTAGCTTATGTGAGATGACAGTTAAAGCTTTAAATGGTACTTTGACCAATTACATATGTTTTCATCTGTAATCTGAGCAAATACATTAAAGGCAACAATGTACAATATAATGAACACTGTTAAATAACTATCATCTTATTTTTTAATTATGTATCATTACTAATGCCTTATTTATTATTTTTATATTCTCTTTAAGATGAAAAATAAAAATTAAATTAAATTTAGAAAAAGTCCCACCTCTGAGCACCTAAGTCCTTTGGGAAGCCTTCTCCTTATAAACCATAACACTCAGGTACGTCAAGAGAGAAACAGAAGTAGTAGGGATGAGAGGGGAAATTTCTGGTTTGGCTTTGCCTTTTTCTGTAAAAGTTCTTGGCTGGAAGTTTATGGGAAAATCTAGTGGATAAATCGAGTATAATCCCTAGTCATTTATCTTCAAACTATGGCCCATCAAACTGGCGGGGTAATGCTGAGCCTGCTCCCTGCTCGGATTGTAATTCATCAGCCTTACTGCAGAAAATATGCTTGCCAAGGAAAATGTGTGCAAAACAGAGTGGAGAGGAGGTCGATAAGTGAGTAATTACAGGAGCATCCTGCAATGTCACTGGCGAGGTTCTGGCCCTCCTGAGAACACGTGCACTTCCCTTTGTTGTGTAGAACTTTAAGAATTAACTCTGCAACTTATTCTTTTGGGGTGGTTAATATCATCATAAAAACAGGACAAAGAATACATGAAGTCCTGCACAGTATTTATTTCTGAATATAGCTTATGTTGCCTGTCTTTGTTTTTTAAATCTTGAACCACCCTGACACTTATTTTTCTCCAAGGATAAGGATCTTCTAAGGAAAAGCCCAACTCTTACTACTGCTTGATAAAAGATAGAGGTAAAGAATAGAATAAAAAGATAGTATAAAATATGGAGATAGCTCTTCCTCAAGGTGGGAGCAAATCCTGAGTTGGAGGGAGAAGGAAAGAAGAGGAGGGAGAGACGATGAAGAATAGGAATTAAGGGGGTGATGAAGGTGCACCGACTCAACACAAGGGATGCAAACATTACGTAGTGCAAACGTGTACTGATTTAAAAAGAGAGAAAGATATAAAGACCTTCTGCTTTGAGTCATATCAGAATAAAGGAGTGAGGTTTATACCCACTCTCCATCTAGAAAGACTAGAAATATGGATAAAATATATGAATAGTCCATTTCAGACAAAGGGTGAGCATAGGACATCAGTCCCTGAGAAGAGGAATAGACTACATGGATGCTACGAGTTCTCTCACTTACTTCTAGGATGTATGTCTTAATCTAGGGGATTGAAGGATCTAAGAGCTGAGCAGGGTCATTGAATTTTGAAGAAGGAGTTTCTTGAGTTCAGTGAGGACAGAGACCATGGGAACGCTACCCCAAGCTCTCAGATGAGCTTGGGTACAAAGTGCCCATGCCATAGGAAGACCTGCCAAGAATCAGGGTAATCCAGGAACCCAAGGAGTTCACAAGGAGCTGGCTGCATCAGTTCTGCAAAAGCCCCTCTGGCAGTGACTAGTCAACAAAATGAGCTAACGTGAAAGTCACTTCCTTTATTTTAGACAGCTTGTCTACATGCTGGTACAGCCTGCACTGTGCCGGGTATAATACATGTTACAGATTTTGCGCTTTTTCCTTGCCATCTGGACAACCATATAAAAGGCTGCAGACTAACAGGTTAAAGTTTCCCCTTTATAGTTTCATGAAATGGGAGAATAACCCACAACTGTTGATTGGACTCTGCCTTGAGTCACTTAGGTAAAAGTCTGATCTTTGATGAGACTAGCTGAACCCAATGTCTGACCAAGCCAATGCTGTCTAAAAGTTACCACCTCTACCTGTATCTAATATGAAATCCAACATGATAATACATCCACCATCACAGACCAGGCGCGCAGGTAAAAACTAAGACTCTAATACAAATATCACTACTGCATGCCAAATTTATGAGATTTGTCAGTAATTATTCTATTTATTTCATGAGGACAGAGGCCGTAATACATGCTTCAGGCTCTCGGCCTATTTGCAGTGAACTGACCCTGCACAATATGGACCATCTGTCTGGTAAACCACCGTGCTTTACTGCTCTTCCTGGCTGACCAACCTGCTCTAATACTGCCCCCAAATAAAACTGCTGTGTATTCAGCTTTTCACATCCTGTGCAGTCTTGACATGCTATTCTTTGTTCCACAGGCCACCCGACAATGAGACAGTTGCCACATAGTAGATGCAGGCTTAATGTCCCTTATCATCCTGAGATTGCTGACATTATCATATAATAGAACCAACTTCTCAAATAACAACTGATTCTAGCCTCTCAATTATACTTCAGCAATGTTGCAACTCTGGAAATAGACTGTTCCCCTGCAAGGTTTTCACTTCATTGTGGTCAAGTTCTAACTGCACATCTTCGCCAAATGCATTTATGTTGCCGTTACTTTGTGCATCTTCTCTTGCCCCAAACATTCTGAAGCCAGCAGCCAGCAGGACGCTTTGCTGTGCTTTGGTGTAGGGATGATGTCGCTTTCTCAGTGGTGTTTAAAGTAATGTTGTCAAGTCTGCATTGTTTGTCTCAGCTATTCACGAAGTCTCTGCTACGAAGACTTAGTCGTCAATTTATCCTTTGACTCCTTAAATGCATAAAGCCATTGATTTTCCCAGTCTTTGTTGAAGTATTCTCTGTGCCTGTTGGGACACTTAGTAAACAGACAGTTAACAACACTATTTCATCTTCCCTTTCTAGACAAAGCTCCCAAGTTCACCAGAGATGATAATTTAAGACTTGCTCACATGGTAGTGAGCATTTCCCCACTCTGCATATGGGCATCCCAGGAAAATGTCCAAAGCATAAAGCGCTTACAGAACCTATTTCCTTGACTTTTTCTTTAAAGCTTTCTGGTTACCTTTTGATTTGATTTGTCTCTGCCTCCACCACCCATTACCCCTCAGGACATCCTCGGACAAATGCAAAGTTAATCAAAGGTCTATTGTTTTCCACACATATCCTCCAATGTGAATTTTTTTTTTCATTTAGTTTTTGCTCTTACCATTAGGCCAGACAAGCTGGTGCATATGGATGATAAGCCCTGAATCACCCCTGCCTCCCCTGAGCTCTTCCAAGATATCACCAGAAAAGTCAGTTCATGGCCATTTTCTGGGCATGAGGTTTACTATTTTTATATATATTTTTTTAATTTTTTATGTATTTAGTACAGGGTCTATGGAGTCTCATTACACAGATAGGACTGGTAGTGATCCTTCCTGTTTTTCAGCTACGCAAGTGCTGGGATTACAGGTGCATGCCCCATGCCCAGTCTCAATCTCAGTGTGACCCCAGGGAATGGAGCTGGCACAGCAGGCTGGGGACTGAACCCTTGGCCCCTGTGTCTGCCTAAGCAGGAGTTTAATCTGCTGAGTTATGTGGCCATGGGAATGGGTTTTAATAGAGCTTCGAGTCTGTTCTGTCTCACAGGACCAGCAGCCGGACTGTTTTCATTAGGATTATAGACGGATGATTTTTCAAGTTTCCCATGGAATTGTACAGTGGTGATGGGAATTTACTTACTTCATAGCCTCAGTTTTGCTTTTTCAAACTAGTACTTAGCCCCTCTTCTTGGATAAATCTTTCTTGGGCTGCTGGGGTTTCTTCAGTGAGTCTCCCACATTCTGTACATTTTATCCTGACAATTTTTGTCTGTATTCTCCTTGCCTCCATATAAGGAAGGCTTTTCAGAGAACTTTATTCGATCCTTCTGGACATACCAGCCTCTATTCTATTTTAAGGAAGAGTCCTTTAAAACTTGTTTTGCATTTTCTATCCCATGGTCTGTATATCAAAAGACGTATTAATGGTTTTTGAAACTTATATCCAAAATATAAAGGCTTACCAATATTCTCTGATCTAAATTACTACAATTCATACCCAAAAGGTGTGAGTCAGGCCGAGATATAGATTAGTGATGCAGCACTTGCCTCATAAGCAGAAGGTGGTGAGTTCAATTTCTGTTTCCATAAATAAAAGGAAAGCTATCCTTCAAAACATGTGTCAATCTTTTGTTTCACAGCCCTAAGCGCATTTAAATTGAACCCTTTAGAATGTAAGTCATGTCTTTTCTCCTCTGGTCTAGGCTTTTTCCTTTCCTAGGGAAAGTTCCAATAAATGGCTCAGCGGGGCTATAGAATGTAGCGCAGCCATAGCTTCTCAATACCTTCTGGCTTGCTCACATACTTAAACTACACAATTCTTTGCTGTTTCTCATGTTGACCTGCATGGTCTCTCAGTAACTGTGCACACTTGTTATTCATTTATGTAGAGATTTCATTTAGAAATGACATCTTGTTGGAGCTGTCTTCTATGATTTTCTGATATAAAACAATAGAATCCTTGCTCTATGAGATGAAGTGTCTTCCTTCCTACACTGTGCAAAATTACCCCACAGTACTTGTGCTATGACTGTGTCTCGATGTCCCCAAAACTGCACACAGTCACAGGTGGGGCTTTCTCTGTGGCGGCTCGATCTAGAGTGTGTGAAGCTAGGAGTGATTCATGGTGCAATGCTAGGCCCAAGGGCACTAAGATTAAGTGTGTGAGGGCTGCCTATCCCTTTTTTGTTGTTATTTTTTGTATTTACTACAGGGTCTAAAGCCTCCCAAGCACTGGGATTACAGGCATGCACCACCACCACATCCAGTTTCCATCGCCATCTCAGCATGCCCCAGGGATGGGACATACATGGCACCCGGGGGATCGAACCCTGGCCACTGAGCTGTGCCTTCACAGGTGCTTTAGTCCACTGAGCTATCTGGCCAGCTCCAAAGGCTGCCTATCCTGAGTGGATAAAAAATAAGGGCTATAAAGAGTTGTGGTCATCCCTTGCTTGCAGTGCTACCTTCAGCCTCCCACAGACTATTTCTCCTCTGAGGTGCCTGTCTGCCATGTCACAACAGAATGCAGGTGACATGAAGATGTGACTCTATACTGTCTCTCATGGTACCTTGCAATTCGGTTAGTATGTAAAACAGTGTGTGTTATAAATATTTACCAAGATAAATTAATGAGAAAGAGATGCAAGAAGCAAATTAAGAAGAAATGATATAAGGTTGTAACAGCATTAATAATTTTCTACTTCTGAAATAAGAGAATAAAAGACTAGAATGTATTTTTTAATGTGTAGCATTATATAGATTCAATTATTAAATAAGTTCATGTAGAAGTTTGGACTGCTTCTGGCTATTAATTACTAATGTGTTTCCATTTAGTAGTATTCACGTCAATAGAAATGGCAGCAATTAATTCAAGATAATTGTCCCCTCCTAACTCAAAATTCAGATTTCAGAAAAACAAGTAAAGGAATCCATCCCAAATATTTTTTTTTCTCAGAATCACAAAACTGAGGATTACATCTTTGTCCAACCCAGCTTCTGCTGAATAGTCTCCATCTGTCTGGTATCACGTGGCAAGCTAGCATATGCTAAGCCATCGGTCATCCTGCTATACATGAGGAGAGACAATACAAAGATTAATACAGTTGCTTTAAATCTGATAAGGAACACAATGGATCAGTGAGCTCACACGTATATTCTGGAAATTATTTTATTATGGAAAACTGTTAGACTCATTTCTTGGGTAAGTAGAATATTACAAACAATTTGGCAGAGCAGGTGAGCTGAACAGTATGTGTGGCAACTCCTGCTGGTTCTCATTTCTTACCCAGGTTGGTGAAATACATTGGGAAGCCCTATACCATAATCTCAGAAAAGAAAAAAAAATGTCCAAACACTATTAGTACAAATCTTTCTTCTCATTGAAGTAAGAGAAAGTAGCTGTATATCAATCCTATTTTGTATATACACATACAAGTAGTTCTTCATTTATATCCCCCTTTTTGTTTAGTTTTGTCAGAGATTTGGACAAGATATCATATCTGCATCTTATTCAATGAATAACTACTATGAAGACAACAATATGCAATGTATTAATTATTGTAACTATCCTACTAACTTGTTTTGAAACTGTCTCATTGCTATTTGTTTCTCAATAAAATTAATTTTAAAAATGTTTTGTGGTAGAAACCAAGGTAAGTGAATCTCTAGCACCTTCCTAAGGCCAGGGCAATGTGGTCACCCGTACTAGAAATTCACATTTCCACTTCTTTCAGTCAGGAGCCTCTCTTGGTTTTACACACTGCTGCAAAGAGAAGTCCAGGGCAACTTGAGACTTTAACTGAGGCAGTGTCAGCAAGCTTCCAACTTCCTGGTTAGAATTGAATAATTCATATTACAACATTGCAGACTCTCTGTTCAAGTTTGTCTCTTAGACATTATTGCCTAAAATTCTTATTTTTTAGAAAATAACCAATAGTTAGATTCTGTAAAATTACAAAATTGTAATTTACTTATAATGTTCTCTTTTATTAAAACACAATTATACTTATTAGATAACCAGAAATTATGAAGAATACACCTAATTTTCACAATCCAGGTAAGCACTGGCAGATTGCCTATTTGAAATTTACATTTTGAAAAAAATTCATATGTGTGTGGCAAATATACATATACACAACATATTTATACCTACTTATATATTCTTATTTATATATTCATATATGTGCATATCTTCTACATTTATATCTACTTATACAAAGATATGTGTGTCATAACTACTCAGAGAAGTTATATTTTGACAGGAAACTCAGAAATTGTCAAGTATTCTGTGAACTAATGTATCTATCTTTTTTGTTTGTTTGTTTTGGCTGGCTCAGGCTGCCTTAAAGGTGGGTCTGCTAAGGCACATGGAGCTAAGGAGAGGAAAGGAAAGGAAAGGAAAAGAGAGGAAAATGGAAGAAACCAGTAGAGAAAAGAAAGGGAAAATGAAGCAAAAAGAAAAGAAAAAAGAAAGGGGCTGTGGGACAAAAGAAACCCTTCTCTATTGTTAGTGGGAGTGCAGAATGACACAACCACTATGGAAATCAGTGTGGAGATTCCTCAGAAATCTAGGAGTGGAGATCCTATTTAACCCAGCTATTCCCATCCTGAGTATTTTTCCAGAACTGAAAACATCATATCACAGTGATATGTGTCCATCCATGTTTGTAGCAATATAATTTATTATAACTAAATCTTGGAAGCAAACCAAATGCCCATCAACTGAGGAATGGATAAAGAAGATGTGCTATTTTCACACAATGAAGTATTGTTCAGTTACAAAAAGGATAAATTTCATGCTTTTATTGGTAAATGGATGCAACTATGGATCATACTCTTAAGTGAAATAAATCAGACATGCATGTGTAAACATCATAGTGTCTCCTTAATGTGAGAACCTGAAAGAGAAAATAAACTCTAAACCATACAATAAATACTGGGTAAAGGGAGTGAACTTGTCCAAAATGAAAGAATTACTGAGTTGAGGAAAAGTACAGGAGAGGGAGTTGGGGAAAGAGATGCATTTCTGTATGTAAGCAGCACGGTTTGAACTGTACTGTGGATTTCTGATGGTCTATGGAATGGAGCAGTTAATGCTTAATCTGTTATGTTCATTTTTTCTTTGTGCTTTTTCTCTTCTTAATTTGTCTTATCTTTTCTTTCTTCTTCCAATTTTGCATACATATATATGGTAATATGAACCCCTAATTTGAAGACAACACTATGCATTACAGCAAATACTGTGAAATTCATATTTTATTTAGTGAAATTTTGTATCATTTGTAATTTTTTATTTTAATACTCTTTTGTACTTTATGAATTTATTTATTTATTTATTTATTTATTTATTTTTGTGGAACCGGGGATTCAACTCAGGTTTTGCACTTGCCAGACAAGCACTCATTCTACTGAGCCATCTCCCCAGCCCCTTGTACTGAATTTAAAAATAAAAATTTAGGAAAAGAAGAAATGAGAAGAGAAATTAAAAGAAAGTAAAAAGAGAATAAGAAAAAAGAAGCAAACAGAAAAAAAGAAGCAACTATAAACAAGTAAAACAAAAGCTACAAAGAATTTTGATTCAAATATTACTAATATTTAGAGTCATAATAACATAAATATTGTAATTATTTTAAATAAAATGATTGACATAAATACAAAAGTGAATGGGAGGAAAGACAATAATATGTGGTGATAATACCTAAAAATGTAAAATTTATTTTATATAAAAATAGACAATAACAAAACAAATTATATTTTGTTAATGAGAAATGTGAGAATAAATTTCATACGAAGTAGTGGAAACAGGGGCCTTGGAGATAACTCAACAGACAGAAGTGCCTGCTTAGGCAAGCTTAGGCAAGCACAGGGACCGCGGCTCAATCGCTGGCACCACACACCACACCAGCCCCACCCCCAGAGCAGGCTGAGCCAGCCACAGAGTCTGGGTATAGTGGCACTTGCCTGTAATCCCAGTGCTGGGGAGACTGAAAGCAGGTGGATCACCATAAATCTGAGCTGCATAGTGAGACCCTGTGACAACCAAATCCATTAAACATAAATAAATAAATAAATAAATAAATAAATAAATAAACAAACAGGTAGATAGATATTTGAAGGAGATAAACATAAGTTTTTGTAGTGATTAAGAATACAGACTTAGAAAAATGTATTCATGTCTCCTATTCTGATGTGAAGTTGAGAGTGGCAGCAGTGGCTTCAAGCTCAGGAGGAAGCAAGGGTGACAGAGGGAAGAACATTAAAAGGAGATGGTATAAGGGAACACACAGGAGCAGGTGGTGCAGAAGCAGCAGAGAGTGAGTAACAAATAGGCTAGATGTTGCTTTAAGAACGCCATCTTGCTCGTAGCTACCAAATTTTTGACAGCATGGAGTGTGCAGAGATAAGTCACAGCCCTTGGGCTGGGGAGGTAGCTCTGTGGTCTATGTGCCAGCCTGGCAAGCACAAAGGCCTGGGCTAGATTCCCAGTACTGCTTGCCGGTGCTGGACCCGGAGTCTGAGCCAGTGAAACTGGGCATGGTGGCACATGCCTGTTATCTGGGGAAGCTGACGGAAGGGGATCGCTACAAGTCGAAATTGTGAAACGAGGCCATGTACCAAATAAATAAAATATTTTTTAAAAAAATTAAAGCCTTAACCCACCTTCAATTGAAGAATTATGCATCCTAGTTAGAACCTTTGTTCTTCAGGCCTATGGCAATAAAGGCCATCCAGGAAAATGAAAGAGTTCTGTATATACTCAGACCTTTAATAATATTATTATTATTTGTCCATGATATTCTGTGTTGACAGGGCAGAAAAGTACCATGAATAAGCATGAACATCAAATGAACAAAACCTAATGTATATTTGAACTACAGGCAATTATAACATGTTGCCTGGATTCCAGAACAATTACTATTGATGAGACATGGGCCTAGGTTGAGAAGGTCTCCAGACCCTTCTCTTTGTCCAGGTGTAAGTGGCCCCAGTACTATAGCATCTGCATCATCTAGGTACTTTTAATAAATGTAAAATGTCAGAACCCTTCCCAAAACTACCATAGAAATTCTGGGCACAGATATCAGCAACCTGGGCTATAATAAGCACTATAAGAAAATCTGAAATGTTATACAATTTGAGCCTTTTCTCTAAGATGTTGCTGTATAAACTATTGTTAATAGACTCCTGATTAAACTTACTGAATGTCTTCTGTATGTTCACCACACCCTTGGTTAATCATTTAAAGTCTTATATCCTAAGCAAATTGAAATGATTGGCTATTCTGCTTTCACCCAAATCAACATGCACATCCCTGTTATAAAATTTACAAAGTCAGGCCTTGCTCCAGACATTCTGAATGCACATTTGAACAATTAGCTCCATGCATTGCCCATTTTGAGAGGCACTGCTTTTAGGCAGTGGCAGTGGTTCCCAAGCCTACTGTACAGTAGAATCATTTGAATTCTTTAAAAATTTAACACTTTATCCAGTCTTTAGCCAACAAAATCAGTCTTGATGCCTGCATAGCCCAAGGCATTTGTATGAATCCTTGTTTGAGAATAACTAAAATTTTCTAATGTTGTATTAAAGAGTGAAACAAGAAATCTACATAGTCATAAAAGCAGCTGCTTCATCCATATGTCAACAAAAATGTGCATTCTAGGTTTCCTGATCATTCTAAGACTTAGATAAAACTGTGGGCTTGCCCAGGACCAAATCAAACATAGAAGTTCTCACGCACCTCGCCCTGAAAATAGCACTCCAAGGGAGCTCCTTTTTGTCAACATCGGAAGACTCATCAATGTGGATTGGGCAACACCATGACTCATTAACTGCTTCTAACCATCACATCTCAATATCCTCTACTCCTTCACCAATTTATCACATTAGTGCCAAGCAAAAGAGGAACACATGTCACGTTTTTAACTGTAGCCTCTCCTAAAGGCTCAGAACAAACACCTTAAGAAGGCAGGATCAGCTCTTACAATGCTAGTAAAAGGCTTCTTAGCTTTCCAAAGTGCTTTGCCACTAAGAGGGATGCTATCATAGCAGACATATCTGGTGAAGTGGTGGCCTTCGTTGCATGTGAAAAACTCCAAAGCTTTGTCCTTTAACGCAGGGTGGCTGGTCTCCATGTAACAAAACAGGTTTTAATATTTTCAGGCCCGGTTATATAGCCAGTCACATCATACTGTATAAAGTGAGCTTGGGGAATGTGCAACATCTGTTGCAAATAAACTGTGACCTATGTAGAACTTGGCATTTTCTTTTAAAAGCAACTTCCTTTGTGTTGGCAGCTTAGAATTTCCTGCTGTCTGAACAGTAACTCTTTCCCACTTTTCAAAATGCTCTCTAGTGACACTTGACTCCTGTTCACTGTGCCGAGGGTTAACTTGTGGGCCTGTAACTGAGACAGGTGCACAGCTCAATAAAGAGGCACAGATACGAGTAGTAAATAAAATAATGGTCAGGCTAACTTTGGACTAAAATAAGTACCAAAATGTGACCTATACCTTGCCACCAGATGCAATTGAGTTGTCACTTGCCATTCACTGACAGAGTTTTGATATGAGTCTGCAACAGATTAATTTATTGTGGTCTTCTGCAGCCCAAACTCTCTGCTCATGTTGAGTTGTATTTGTTGCAACAACTCAGCACTAGCTTCACTGCCTCAGCTCCACCTCTGATCTTCAGGCTCTAAGATCTCACAGTAATCGCACAACATGGACACCTCACATGCATAATACACAGGGAGGTTTGTGCATCTGTGAGAATCTAACGATGCCACTGACCTGACAGGAAGTGAAGTTCAGGTGGAAAGGTGATTGGTGGGCAGGAGCCAACAGTACAGATGATGTTTGCCCTCAGGAGCTTCTTACTGCCTACTGTGTGGCTCCAACAGGCCATGCACTAGTATGGCCCAGGGATTGGCTTTCCCTGCCCTAGTATGCTTAACATTCAATACATAGGCCATATGTAGGTCTGGTTAAGAAATACTAAACATGAGAGACTGGGAGTGGTGGTGAGCACCTATAATCCCAGCGCTTGGGAGACTGAAAACAGGAGAATCACCATAAATCCAATCTGTGTAGTGAGACCCTGGAGACCCTGTACTAAATACATAGAAAAAGAAACACTAAACATGAAAACTATGTGGATATATATATTTGTTACAGAGTCTCACTATGCAGCTCAGACTCATAGCAATCCTATTTTCAGCCACCCCAGCACTGGAACTGCAGGTATGCGCCACCATGTCTGATCTCAGTGGCCTGCTCAGGGGACCCAGGGGCGGGGCCGCTGCTGCATGTGCTGCTGGGATCGAGCCCTGGTCCCTGTGCTTGCCTACGTAGGCACTTAGTCTGCTAAGCTATCTCACCAGCCCTAAAATACTTTTGAAAAAATAATATACAAATAATTAAATTGTTTTATTTTCTGTTAACTGGTATCTAACCACAAAAACACTGCACATGCTCATAGTTACACCATTACTAAATTTATTGACATTTAAATAAAAACACAAGAATAAAAGTAATAAAATGTAAGCTAAGCTATTAATATCCACCTTAATAACTAATGTAGTTCACAAGTTCTTGTATTACTAAAAGTTTTTTTTTTTTTTTTTTTTTTTTTTTTTTTTTTTTTTAAGAGGATTGGACATCAACCAGTTGGGGACAAAATTTGAATTTTTTTTCTTTTCCTAACAGAATTACTATATTGTTTTCCTCATAGTAATTAGAATGAGTAGTCATTTTTAGTTACTTCAATTTTCTATTGTCTTTTGGTCTCTGAATGTAACACCCCAACATTTTTAATAGGAAATTGATTGCATCCATTTGATGGTAGCATAGCTTGGAACTGTGTGTGCAGTTGAAATTCTGTCTTCATATCCACAGCAGAATGTCCTCTTCATTTACAAGGCCCCTGGACCAACTTTCACATCTCAACAAATTTAACCCATGTGATCAAGCGTGACTAAGACTGTACGCTCTTCCCGTCTGTGTCTGACCCACTTCCCCTAAATGGTTATAGCTCGTGACATAACAAAATCTGTGGTTCTGTGGTAACTTCTGCCTCCTCCTCCTGATTTTTCTCTAATTTTGTAGCTTCCAAGCTGTGTTCTCTACCAAGTTTGCTTCCTGCATTTATGAAAGCTAGTTTTCTCTGACTAATGTCTCTAATTATATTGACTGGTGCACTAGATATTTGTAGAATTTGTTTGGAAAAACATTTATTCTAATCCTTTGCACATTTCAGTGGAATCCTTTATGCCTTTCTTGAGTCATAAAATCTGTAATTCTTTTATCATAACTTTGACTTTTAAGTAGTAAGTCTCCATTTTCAGGTTGTATTTTCACTCCTTAATGATGTCTTTTGAGTCACAAAAGCTTTCTTTTATTTATTTATTTATTTATTTATTTATTTATTTATTTGGTGGAACCAGGTATTGAACTCAGGTCCTTGCACTTGCCAGGGAAGGGCCTGTTCTACTGAGTCATCTCTCCGGTCCTGCTTTCTTTTATTTTAATGTAATACAATTTTTCTAATTGTCTTTTTATCACTTCTGCTTTCAGTGTCATCGGTAGAAAAACATTGCCTAACCCCCCAAAATGACTATTTGCATTATCTTTTCAGAAATTATTTTATTTTCTTAACTCCTACAATAATTTTTAAGCCAAAATTAATGATTTCCTTTTGTAAATTTACCAAATTTTCATGTAGTCATTTTTATTTCAATCCTTTATGTTTGGAGAACACACTTATGTCAATCCTCTTATATTTTGAGGGATTTATTATATAGACTAATGCATACTCTCGCTTTGAGAACAGTCCATTTGCATTTAGAATATTTTATTATTTGTTTGGGGAGGGAATTTTACAGACATGTGTTAGAGATAGTTGACTTATGCTTTTATTGAAGTCTTTTTTATCCTGTTGATCCTCTGTCCACTTGTTTCATTAATAATTCAAAGAGCAATTTTAAAGAAATGAATAGTATGTATCTGTAAAGTTTATAACACTGTCATTTATTTACTAATACTGTATGTCTTCATTTCTTCTTATGAATTCATATTACCACTTGGTATTCTTTAAAATATCTCACAAATTTTCTGTGTTTTGTTTTTAAATATATTACTTTCTGTTATTGGCCCAACAATTTATCATGTGCAAATGTTTTTTACAATAAATAAGAAATTAAGAAGAAAAGTTATGCAATATACTACGTTCTGTGCATCCCTACCTGTACTATCTGGACAGTTCTCCAGTTTTTCTTGGGGTGCTTCAAATTTCTGTCTGACATGAATGATTCTCAACCTAAACCATCTCGCTTAGTACTGCAACACAAACTTACCAGAAATAAAAATCTTCTTTACTTCTTCCAATTATAATTTTTGGAAAATGATTTTGCTGGATATAAGAGCTGGTGCTCGTTTTCCCTCAGTATTTTGAATATTTCATCCAGTTGCCCTCTGGATTGCACTGTTTCCAAACATCTGGCTTCTTCATATGTGAAAAGTATGTATTCTTGGTCACATTAAAACTTTCTCAAGGCCGGGCAAATAGCTCAGCGGATTAAAGTACCTGCAAGCAGACGCAGGAGCCAGGGTTTCAATCCCTGGGCCTGACATGCTGGCCCCATACCCGGGACACGATGAGACGGTGATTGAGCCTGGGTGTGGTGGTGCGTGCCTGTAATCCCAGCTGTAAACAGGTGGATCACTATGAATCTGATCTAGTAGTGAGACCCTGAACACCCTGTAAAC
>NW_004524588.1:18654779-18668181 GCF_000260255.1 Octodon degus
AAAGAGAGAGAGAGAGAAAAAAAAAAAAGACTTTCTCAAGGTAGTTTTTAAATCAAATTTAGGATGTTTTGGACATTATTTCTCAAAGTTTTCTTTTTTACTGATTTCTCTCCTTCTTGTTGGGTATCACAATTCATTAGCTGTGAGTTGGGGTGCTCAGTGGTGTCCCATATGTCTCTGAGGTGCAACTCACTTTTCTTTTTGTTCTTCATGTTTCTATTCACATTTTGATCTATGTCTAACTTTGGAAATGCTTGCTGCTATCAGCTCAATCTACTCGTGGGTTCTACCAAGGAAATAGGCGGTTCTAGTTTTGTATTCCTTTCTTTAAAGCCCCAGCATGTCCATTTATTCATATTCCTCATTATTAGTATAGTTATTTGTTACACACTGTAACCATACTTGCCGTCAGGTCTTCTTTCATACTTTTCGAGTATCTGTATTATGTTCTGATTTTCTTCTGCTACATTGACTCTCTGGTTTGAGTCAAATGCAGCACCTGCTCAGTGCTCTTCACTCGCACAGGGCCCACTTTCCTGTTCCTATTCAGTATCCGCTCTAGCAGCTCTGGATACTGGTAACCTTTGTCCCATGGGCTCGCTCTTGTTCTAGCTTTTGCTCAGAAACTTGGAAAGATTATCTTAGTAAACCACAGCGTCCACTATGCCTTAGCACCTACACGTGGAGTGTGTGCATGCTCACTCTGACTGCACCCCGTCCTGGGGATGACAGTAGCTTTAGCTGGGTTGTCATTTGCTATTTCTGTCCCTGATCTCACAGTGTGTTTCCAACAGGTCTGCAGCTCTGTCTATCACACTAGATGGGGTCTCATCTTGCTGTCTATTAACTAATTTTTCTATTTTGAATGATGCATGAGGCATAGATTGCTCTACTCTCTACACTTTGGTAGAATTAGTGTGGTTCCTTTCTCAGATAGTGTTTAAATTACTATTTTGGTCTTGTCCTAACTCCAAATGTCTTCTTTGTTGCTACTCTTCTTGACATGTTATGTTAAACCTTTAGCTCATTTCTAATTTCTTTTGTTGATTTCATAGTGCCACCAGTCTTCTATTCATTCTACATTATTTAAATATTCTCGATTTTAGAAGTATCCTCACACTTGAAATTCTATTTGCACAGATCCCTGCACCACCCAAGGTCTTCTTATGGAGTATTAAAGAGCTAGTTGTTCTTAATTTCTGGTTCTAAATTTTCCACCAGTGTTCTAAGATAAGAGTGCAAACTACTGCTACTGCCCTTGCAGTGACTCCGTGGTCTATGGGTGGGACAGCAGAAAACCAAAGACAGAAGCAGTTCTAGTGGCCTAGGCTTGTCTCTGCTCTGTAAACTCTTAGGGTAAGGGCAAGAGAACCTGATGTTCTCTGTCTGATACCCCTGGCATGGAGCTTCCAGCTCCGGAATGGGAATTGAGAGTCCCAGATTTCCCAGACACTCCTGGCTAGAACAAATTTCTCAAGAAACATTCTATGGGAAATGAAAAGTGCTGATAATTTGCTGTCCCTCAGGAGGAATCTGTGGCTTCCTGTTGAGAGCTGAGGATTGAACAACCCACTTCTTTTCTTTTCTTTGATGTCAGGAAACATGCTAAAGACCACGTGCTTGCTAGGCAAGCGCTGTACTGCTGAGCTCTATCCCTGCTTGCTTGCTTTTTTCTTTCTTTCTTTCTTTTTTCTGTATGCCATAGAGCTTTCCACATGCTGGTCTGGGAGTGCAGAGGGAGTGAGTTGTGACTTGAATGCCAGAATTCATCGTTGCTCTTAGAAAAATTTAATGGATTTTCTTCTAAAAATGTCTCTCAATTTGGCGTCATGCTCCAAGGGCCAATTCCAGAGACTATAATGGTTGTTTACTTTAAAATTTTTACCAGTTAATGTTGTTTTACTGAAGATGGGACTTTCGAGGCTCATCATGCTGACGTTTCGTGACGGCTTCCTCCTGGACAAATGCATCTCTACATTTGAAAATAGTGTGTTTTCATTATTTTCATTACAATGGAAATAATGTGTTTTCATTACAAAACTCTTCAAAATTCATCATATGTTTTTAAAAAATATTTAATTTACTTTTTCTCAGGTAATACTGACACTATTTTCTGATATGTAAGTTTTTCTTGGGGGAAAGATTAAATATATTCATTTAATCAAAAGTGTGTGTTTTATAAATTCTCCTGATTTATTTTAAACAGTAAGGTGATCATTGTTCAAGGTGTATTTTCTTGTATGAACAGAATGACCATGCTCTTCTCTTATTAATAAGAAAAAAGTTCCATATTTCATTTAGCTTCTTTGGCCACTGGGAGGTACCAACAGAAAACTGGACATTTTGGCATTTTGAGGTCAAAATATTTCTTCCCTGTTGCTGCCTACCACCTGCATTAGTCCTACAGATTTGGCATATGTCTGTTCTTTCATAGCTATAGTTCTTGTCAGATTTCCCTCTTTCCAAGTGTGAGTTCTTACCTGGTTTGGTAACTGATTTTCACTTTGCCTTTATGCAAATTTCTTAAACTTTTTAGTCACTTCTACTTTATTTTCTCTGTTGGTTTTCTTTCTTTCTGTGTTTAGCACAGGGTCTACAGGGACTCATTACACATATCATACTCATGGTCATCCTCCTGTTTTCAGCATCCCAAGCCCTGGGACTACAGACACGTGCCACCACACCCACTCTGAATCGCTGTCTCAGCACTCCCCAAGGGTAGGGTTGGCATGGCACACTGGGATCAAACCCCGGTCCCTGAGTCTGCCTAAGCAGGCACTTTAATCCACTGAGCTATCTTTGGAAGAATAGCTTTCCCTACAGCACATAATTTGCTGTGTGATAACAGTAATGTGTCAGCACATTCCTGGACATCTCACTAAATTCAGAGTCTTCTGTAAACATAGATAGATGGATAGATAAATAGATAGACAGACAGACAGACAGATAGATAGATAGATAGATAGATAGATAGTAGATAGATAGATAGATGATAGATGGACAGATAACTTCTCCAAGTCTGAGAGTTGGCAGTATGTGAAATTCACAGAGAACTCCTGCAGTGCCATTATAAACAGAAGCTTCTAGACTTATGATCTTTTATACTGTGCTGCCATTCTTGGTTATTGAGTATTTTGAACTCCGTTCCTCAGCTACTCTACTATATTATAGTTTTCACGTAGCATAAACTCAAAAGGCACTATTACTTTTAGTTTTCTTCCCATGTTGTGGTTCATGTTAGGCACACCTACTGTTTTTGCAATCATTTCTACACACTCAAAATATATCTTTCAAGGTAACTTATAAAAATAGGTAATGTTTTTTCAGTGCAAGTATAAGACAAAACACTATTGACAATATCCTTGAGAGAAGACTATAATATTCTAGATAGATTGATACCAAAGCACTTTAAATGCATTTACTATATCTGCAGTAGCTTTGTCATGCCAAGAAAAACATTCAACAGACCAGAATCAAGGAAAAAGCAGGAGTCAGCACAAATGACATAACAAAGCTATTCACAGAAGTAAAGGCAGAAAACTTCTTAAGCACAGAAAAAAATATTAGACATAAAGATAGATGAGACATATACAAGTTCACTTATTCATGACTAAAATCTATCTATATCAAGACATATAATAATCAAGATTTTAGAAATTCAGCAAAAGAAAAGAACATTAAAAATTATTATAGAAAAATAAAAGAAAAAAATCACCTAGAACAGAAAGTCCATCAGAATCAGAGGGGATGAATCTTCTCAGCACAAACCTGTAAGTCAAGGAGATTTTGGAGCAGGGTATTTCAACTCAGATTGATGTACCGTTCAAATCTGTCCTAGAAAATCGATGGAGAAATAGGATACTTCCATGACAAAAAATATATCTGTTATGTCTATCAATGTAAATGGTTACAATTCACCAATCAAAAGAAACAGACTGGCAATATGGATCAAGAAACAAGATGCAACAATATGTAGCATAAGAGAAACCCATTTAACTCAAAAACAACTTTATTGTCTGAAAATCAAAGAAGGGAAAACAATATTTCATCCAATAGGAACTCAGAAAAAAGCAAGTTTAACTATTCTATTTGCAGACAAAGTGAGTGTCCAACCAAGAATAATCATGAGAGACAGAACAGGTCATTGAATACTTGTTGAGGGAAAAATCCAAAATGAAGAGATAAGAAATATATATGCACCAAATATAGGTGCCGCTAACTATAGAAATCAATTACTAATAGATATGGAAAATCAAATAAGTACTAACACAATTGTAATGGGGGAACTTATTTTCCCACTGTCACAAATAGATAGATCAACCAGACAAATAATTGACAAATACCAGAAATGAAACAAACTTGTGAATAAATATAGATGTCTGAAGAGTATCCTGCTTCAGAACATCAGTATGCACATTTTCAGCAGACATTCTCCAAAACAGATCACATACTAGACCTAAGAATGCAAACAAATTGAAATTATTACATGCTAATAATTGAAGTGCAATGTGATGAAATTGGAAATCAATTTCAAATAAACACAAAAACTCCATAAACACGTGGAAATTATATAACATCTTCCTAAAAAAATCAATATGTTAGTGAAGAAATTAAACTGTATCTACAATTTAATGGCAACGTGATACAACATACTGAAATTAATAGGACAGAGTGAAAGCAGTCCAAAGAAGGAAATTTATAGCAGTGAGTTCCCATATCTGGAAGGCAGAATGAGCTCAAATAAACAACCTAAGGCTAAATATCAAACTTCTAGAAAAAAGGTCAAACTGAAAGCTTGTACAACGGAGGAAATTACAAAGATCAGAGCAAAAATTAGTGCAATTGAGACTAAGAAAACAATACAAGAAGTCAATGAATTGAAGATTTGAGTCTTTGAAAGATCAAATAAAATTGACAAGCCCTTAGCCAGTATTATCGAAAAAGGAAAAACTCAAATTGATGGAATAAAAACAAAAATGGTGAAATCATAAGAGATCCTGCAGAGAATCAGAAGATCATCAGTGCCTACTCTGGGAAACTTTAATAAGATGGAGCATACAGTAAAAATGGGCAGATTCCTAGATTCATATGAGTAAAGAAAGTTGAATCAAGAAGACATGAAAATGTTGAGGCTGGGCGTGGTGGTGCATGCCTGTAATCCCAGCTCTTGGGAGGCTGTAAACAGGTAGATCACTACGAGACCCATCTAGTAGTGAGACCCTGAATACCCTGTAGACCCTTCCTTAAAATACAAAAAAAAAAAGATGCAAAAATGTCAAAAAACACAGTCAGTGAAATTAAAGATGTAATTAAATACTTACCAATAAATAAACACATGTCCTGATGAGTTCACTACTGAAATATGCCAGAAATTTAGAGTAGATATAATGCTTTTACTTCACAAACACCTTAATGGAACTGAAAGGGAAGCAATACTCCCAAAGTCAGTACAGGAACAAAGTATTACCTTGATACCAAAACCAGAGATACACTCAACCGAAAAAGAGAACAGGCCAGGCTTCCTAATGGACATAGACCCAAAAATCCTCAGTGAGATATTGGCAAACAGAATGGGGCAAATCACCAAGAAGATTATAGACCATTACCAAATAGGATTCATTCCGGCTATGTAGGGACAGGTTGACATGTACAAATGAGTAAATACAATACACAATATCAATACAGCCAAAGACAAGCATTACCTGAATAGACACTGGAAAAAAATTCAACAAAGTCCAAAACCCAGTCATGTTCAAAATCTCTACAGAAAATTAAAATAGATAATCTTTATCTCAAATTGATAAAAGCCTCATATGACAAACCAAAAGCAGAAATCACACTAAATTATTAAAAACTGAACATTTGTGCTATAAAATCAGGAACAAGACAAGAATTTTGTTTATCACCTGTTCACTCCTGTTCAGTATAGTTCTGGAAACATTGGCCAGAGCAATTAGAAAAAAGATAAGAGAAGAAGAAGTTAAATTACTTTTATTAACAAATAACATGATACTCTACATAGATAATCCCAGAAATTCCACCTAAAGACATCTAGATTTAATAACAAAATTCAGTAGTATAGCTAGATTTAAAGTCAACACTCCTCTGAGAAGTGTGTGTTCATCTCAGATGCCCATTTCTGGATTGGGTCTTTACATTTGGGGGCCCTAATGTATTTTATTTCTTTATACATTCTAGGTAGAAGACCTTTGTCTGAGTGCTTATTGGTTAAGATTTTTTCCAAATTTATGGGTTGTCTTTTCACTCTGTTGGTAATGTCTTTTGACATGCAAAAACTTCTCAATAAGAGGAGGTCCCGGTTGTTAATTCTTTCAAGCACTTCCTGCACAGTTTCATTTTTGCTCATGAATGGTTTGCCTACATTTATGTCTTCAAGATTTTCTCCTATTTTCTCTTCCAGGAGATTTAGTGTTTCTGCTTTAATATTAGCATCCATTAAGGACTACTCCAAATACAGCTTCTCTCACTGCAGAGGAACACCCATCTCTGACAAAACAAAAGAGAAAAGAGGGATATAAATAAAGGACCATTTTGTAGTGAAAAAATATATTTTTATATACAAGATAGATAGTATAGATACACAGCTACTTTCTCTTAGTTCAATGAGAAAAAAGTTTTGTACTAATATTGTTTAGACAAGGTATTATGTCTTCATCTTGTACTCTGAATAACTACTATGATGACAGCAATATGCAATGTATTAATTATACATTGTCCTACTAACCTGTTTTGAAACTGTTGCATTCTATTTTATCTTTTTTTCTCATTAAAATGAATAAAAGATAAAAAATAGGTAATATACCAAAAAATAAGAAATAAATGAGACCATTTAGCTGGGGGAAAAAAAGGCAACAGTCAAAAATCAATTCATTACTGAATAAAAAGAACGAACACACTGAGAGAGAAATTTGGAACGAACACCATTCACAAGAGCATCCTCCCAAAATGAAATACTTAGGAATCAAACTAACAAAGCAAATAATATGTCTCTACAATGAAAACTACAGTATTCTGAAAAGGAGATGGACAAGGATATCAGAAAAGTATCCCTTGGTTGGTAGGAAGAACCAACATATTGAAAATGACCATACCCCGAAAATTGCTATGTAAATTTAGTACAATCTCAATCAAAATGTTATAACATGTTTCAAAGAGCTAGAGAAAACATTCCTAAAATTCATTTCCAACAAAAAGAGATTTAGAGTAGCCAAAACAATTCTGGGCAACCGATGTAAGGCAAGGGACTTCATAATCCTTGACTTGATATTATAGTACAAAGCTACTATGATAAAAATAGCAAGGTACTGGTAAAAAAAAAAATGACCCAAGGATCAACAGAGCTGATTAGACAATGTAGAAATAACTCCAAGGACAATTAACTAACTTATGTTTGACAAATGGGCCAAACATCTTCACTGGAAGAAAAAAGCTCTTTAATAAATGGTGCTGGAAAACATGTTTTTCTACATGTTAAAAACTAAAACTGAACCTATGTCTCTCACCAAGCATTAAACTTCAATCAAAATGTATCAAATATCTAAACAGTGAAATAGAAGCACGAATTCTCCTAAAACAAAATATGCATGACTTTTGAAGACATGGTGTTCACAAAGATTGCATGAGCGAAATCCTTCCTGCACAGGAAATACTACAAAGAATCAACAACTGGGGTCCCATCTCATTACAAAGATTTTGCATAGCAAAAGCAATCACCATCATAATGAAAAAATAACCCACAGGCATGGAAAAATTTCTTGGCTAGTTATTTCTCAGACAAAAAGCTAACATCTATAATGTACAATGAATTTTTAAGAATCAGACCTCCTGAATTTAAACACACAATCCAAAAATGGGCATCTATGGTGAATAGACATGTCTCAGTTAAAAAAGTACAAATGGAAAATAAATATATTAAAAATGTCAACTTCACTGATATTCAAGAGATGCTAATTAAAACAACACTGAGATTTCATCTCACTCCTAAAAGAATGGCCATTATAAAAAAACCAATCAACAACAAAGTTGGTAGGGCTTCAGGGAAATAGAAACATTTCTCAACTGATGGTGGGGGTGTAGATTGGTGCAAACACTGGGAAAATCAGTGTGGAGATTCTTTACTGGACTAGGGGTCACATTTGAACCAGCAATTCCCCTTCTTGGTATCTTTCCCAGAGAATTAAAAGCATTATACCTTATCTATATAAACACATCCCTGTTTATAGCTGCATAGTTTGTAATAGCTAAAACTTGGAAACAGCTCAGATATCCATCAATTGATGAATAGATAAAAAAAAGATCTGGAATTATTTTTATGCAATGGAGTACTATTCAGACATAAGAGGATGAACTTGAAACCTTAATAACTAAGTAGATGGGCCTTGTGATCACACTCTGAGGTTGAAATAAGTCAGACAAACATGGAAATATCACATTGGCTGTCTGTTACGAGAACCTGAAGGTGTAAATCAGAACCAAATTGTAAAATAGACTTTGTGAAATAGAAAGATATTGTTCAAAAGGATAGGAGAACTAAGAAGGGGTGAGAGAGAAAGGGAAAGAAAGAAATAAGAAAAGAAGTATAAAATGGAACAAAGCTTTGTAAATAAGGAGGGAGGAGGAGCTCAAGAAAGGGGAGAGGAATGGGGAGCAAAGAAAAATTAATATATATCATGTATGGATACAAATTCCATATGGTAAATGTGCTTCTTACATATATCTAAATGTACCAATACACTTACAATGATAAAAATAATGATGATGATGATGAAGACAATGATGATATCTGAGGTTTTTACTTCAACACTGACCATAAAATTCATCTCTGAGTTCAGTATTTACTTTAAGTTCTGTAGTCATTCATATTCTTTTAGGGATATTTGGTTTGTTTGTTTGTGTGCTTTGTGGGGCTGTTTTATCTTTCTGTTTTGCAGAGTATACCAGAAAACTTCTCCTTAACTTAAACTATATATTTGCAGAGACATTGAGAAGTATGTTCACCAAGTATTTAGGGAAGTTGTTGACACATAGGGGAAAATGTGCTAAAGGGTAGTAAGTTTGCAGCAAGCAGATGACCAGTGTCAAATAAAATTCCAGCTCTTGGAGACAATTCTGGTGCTACATCTTCTGAATACGAGTGTCAGCTGACACTTTATTCCCTTCAGCACCAAGCACTGTGCTCGACCTGCACATTGCCCTCTTGTGCTGTTGCCACTCATACTGTGGAGCCCTGGTGATGTTACTCCTGTTGTTGAGATCGATGTTTCTGGTTTGCTAACTCTCAGTTCATAGTCCAAGGAGATGGAAGGAGGCGCTGGATCACATGATCTCAATGTAGCACCAAACTGGCTGAAAGAATAACACTTCTCTAGGAAAAAATAAGCTTTTCTTTTCCTGATACTCAGAAGATAAAAAGTAACACACATGAGGAGGGCTATCAGATGCTGGGAGACACCTATTAAATCATAACTAATATGTGTTCTATGAAATTTTCACTGTTTCAGGGAGTTGATGAGATGTCAATAAAGGAGAGAATTAAAGCCCTCATATAAAAAGGGATGGATCAGTGACATTCATTAATACAGAAGCAATGCATAATAATAGATACCATTAATGTTGGTTTAAATTGAAGTTTCAAACTCCCATCTGAAGTTATTCTGGTTGTTCTGTAAATTTTCTTTCAGGTAACAGTAGAATTTCCAACATCTACCTTTTATGAAATGACTGGCTTGGGTGAAATTTGTAGCCTCTGCACATGGAGACACGTGGAAATAATAAACCCATGAGATCAACGCTTGGGTTGATCAAGCTCTCACCTGCTGAGCCAGTCATCTTGGCAAGACCTTTTCTTCTCCTGTTCTTAGAAGTGAAGCCTGCATAAAATTCAGACAGAAAAAAATGATGAATTTTTTGTGGCTGAAGTTAGGCTTATCAAAATATTTCAATGAAGTTTATGATATTTAGCTCTATTTCTTTGCTATCTCAATTTACCCTTATCACCTCACCTCTCTGACCTATATAACCCTACAGAAAACTAGTATATCTAGACTCGTTCAACTGGATGATAAAGAATGGAGTCTTAAAGTGCCTTTCCATTAAAAAAAGAAATATTCTGGTGTCCCAGGACATAACCTTCACAGCAAAGAAACAAATTCCAATATTTTTCTTTTAATAATAACACCAGGAAATGTAAATACACACATTCTGCTCTCAGATAAGTTTGTTTAATGCTTAAACTCCAAGCAATTTTCACATATTTTCCCACAGCAATAAAGCAAACCAAGGAGAGACTATTATTTCTGCTTAGATGCTGAATCACCAAAACATGCTCTACTTCTTTTCTGTGTGTGACATCATAATTCTGGAATGGCTGCAGTATATTTTCTTTTGCTTGCCAGCTGAGCAAGCATTCACTCAATCAGACTGCACTTCTCCAACAGTGTTTATGTCTTTTCGTTTTTTCCTTAGGACACATGGCTTTCAACAGTGTGCCTAGCTATATCATTTATGCAGAAAGAATGGATCTGAGAGAATTAAACAAACAGTAATGATGATGATTGAATTTTCACTGTGTGCAAAAAAGCCAAGCAAGCATTTTAGGTTCATTATATCTAGTTGTGCAAGAATGCCTACCATAGGCATATTATAGGAAGAAAAAATATTTTCCCAGTGTAACACAACATCTATCTGGTAGTAGAAACTTCAGCTTCTACTACTACTTTTAAAGCTTATCCATAAAGAAAAAGTCCGAAATGTAAAGTAGATATGAGAATTTTGATTCTCTGTAATTAATATTGAGCACCTTAATATTTTCCTTTCAAATTCTTCTTTCCCTATCAATGTTGCTGCAACATTAAATCATGTTAAATGATGAAAGTTTATTGCTATTGCCTTAAAAGTCTCTTAGGTCATTAGTTAAGTCTGTTGATAATCAATATCTTGCCTTCTGGAAGCAGAGCTATTGTTTAAATATGCTGGAAAGAACATTTGACTCTAATTCTACAATGGTAGGCACTTCTCTGAAACTTTACAAACTGAAGAGAAAAAAACTTGTTTTTTCATGTGAATCATTTTCAACACCAAATACATAGAGGTCTTCCATGCTTCAATTTTTCAACACTCCAAATATCAACTCTTTGACTCGCAAGTCAATTCTGACACTATCGCGTGTTAGTGACAATCCCGTAGGCTAAGCAACCTGTCCTAGGAGTCCTCCTCACTTACTTCAAATGCCAATCACAAGTTGTGTACTGTTATTTCTCACAAAGAGCTATAAATCAAGGGTCTTACAAACCGCCAATGTTCAGTAATTAATAACAACATCTCATAATCTCAAGGTAAGTTTCATTTACCTTGAGACACAAATACTCAGATGAAGAGGCACATATAATGAAAGATCTGAATGGTCAGAAATTCACAAATTTTAGAAGATTTAAGTAGCATAAATCTGAGATGTGTACCTTCCTGGAATATGAATATATTCATCACTAGAACGTTCCCAGAAGCTCTCTGGTTAGGGATTTTTACAGAGGCTTTAGCAGATGAGGATAATAGATTTTTAACTCAATATCCAGACTTGTTCTTGGCCTTAAATTTGGGATATGGAACAAAAGTTCCCACTTATTCTTCATGGTTTGAGTTTTCTGGTCTTTCTTCACAGAAAATATGTTACTGAGGACCCTATTGTTATGGTTGTGTCTAGATGTTCCCCAAAGCACTATGCAGTCATGGAGCAGAATTCTAGAGTTTGTAATTTATTCATAATTCAAAGCTGGGACTATAGGGTGAGTGCTACATCCACTTTAGGGCATCTAGTCTGAATACAATATTAATGGAGGGAAAGATGATTACTCTCTGCCACTGCTCCTCTCTTTCTACCCTTGTTGTTCTGCGGTTTTCTACCACCCTGAACTGCTGCCCTCTGCCATGTTCCATTCTGCCTTAGAGCCAGATGAATATGGACTGAAACCTCCACAATCTGTGAGATAAATATACCTTTCTTTCTTTAATTTTGGGGGACTGGTAACTTGTCCCATCAACAAGAGAAAAGTAAACAAGACACCTACCAAAAATTGTGTCACAAAATTACTGCTACTAAACAGGAAATACTAAGACTTTATGAACGCTATATCAGGAGCCAGATACAAAAATAAATATTACAAAAACTGATGCTCCTATTGGCAATATCATTCAAGAAGTCACAAAGATTATCATAGTTCTGTTTCAGAAGCCTAGAATAAGGTGCATTTATGCAAATTTGCTATGTCACAACATTATTTGCTAATAACCATTAGTAGAAGTCATCAGTACAGTTTTCCTTATAGTTGTCTGGATGCTCTTGAGAAGGATATAATTTGGTATCAGTGCTTCCCTTAACTCCCTGGATTAACAAGAGGACTCTAACCTGGACTGCTATCTGCCATTCTTTTTTTTTAATCTGAGTCATACTATCATTATACATGTTTATGTGTTGCATACGCTATCATACTTCAAAAACTGTTTAATCAAAAACAAGAACAGTGAGGATGTGCTGAAATTTGTGTATAGCTTTTTGAAATTTATATCAATCAAACAGAAAATTTGGTTTCCACTGTAATACTCCAAGATGCAAAAGGTTGATCACAAATGCATTCAGATCTGAATTAATATAGATACTCAAATGCCTTTCAAGCAGTTATGACCTAGGATGCATGTTATTAACCCCGTGCCAAACTCAGAACAGTAGTGTATTTTCACAATGTGAATTGAATCATTCTATGGCTCATATTCAATCTGAATTTTTAGTGCAATTTTTGGAGTTCCATCCAGGCCTGTACCTGTACAAAGAATAGTGAAATATTATGAGATATAAATTTCTCGGTTCATTTCAATTTGGAGTATAATAACTCTGCTTCCCTGGTAATGATATCTTAAGAAGGAAGTCATAAACCTGGTGCATGAAAGAATTACAAGGAAAGAAATAGTAGCCTCATTTTCAGACCAGGGTCACAGAGTGGACTTGCAGGGAAAAATAATAGGAAAACTTTAACTTTTTTAGGTACTAGAAACCAAACTCAGGGCCTCATGCCAAGTAGGCATTACACCATTGAGCTAAACCACTGGCCCTGAGACTTAAACTTAAGAGGAAGCTGATGGGATAGAACAATGTTCATAGGAAAAAGGACTTAGGGGTTTTTTTTCCCATAATTTTTTTTTTTTTGGTGGAACCGGGGATTGAACTCAGGTCCTTGAGCTTGCTAGGGAAGAGCTTATTCCACTGAGCCATCTCCCTGGCCCCTTTTTCCCATAATTTTATTGATAAACTAACAGCAATGAGACAGTGTCAAATCAAATTGGTAGGATAGTTTCAATAATTAACATATTGCATACATTCTTCCTAGAGGTT
>NW_004524588.1:18672468-18681063 GCF_000260255.1 Octodon degus
AAGCATTAAATTATAGAAAATATTTCAACTGATATTTTTCATAGATTATTGAAATATAAGTATTTATGTAAGAAAGTCACAAGCATTTAACATGCTAAGAATCAATTTCCCTACTTATATTTGAAAGTACAATAATTTTACTGTTAGTAATTTCACAAACAAAATTTATAAACTTTTCTTTTTGGCATTTTCTAAGCACTTAAAATGGTCTTCATATAGTGTAGAAAATTTGAATCAGTGCAGTGGGATTTTCAACATTTAAAAGTCTACCCCCAAAATTACAGATCTGTCTCAAATAGAAAATGCATTAAAACGAAGCCTTAAATATATTATTTTTATGGTATCATTCACCAGTAACTATTAGTGATGTTTCCTTTAAAATAGTGTTAATATAGTAAGCAAATGGGAAGAAAATAATTGTTTTCTGAAGAATACTCCAGTGATACCTTTGAAAAGTATATTTTTAAAATCTAATTGATATCAGAAAAATAATTAAAATCAAGTGAGTTAGGGTAGTTAGCATAAGAACTTTGACTTCATGCCTTATATAGAAACAACTAAGAGCACAAAATTAGAGAATAAATAGATAAGGTATTCATAATATAGTACATTGTGATGTAGTAAATTTATAAGAAACTTTTTTTTTTTGTTTTTTTAAGGAAGGGTCTACAGGTTGTTCAGGGTCTCACTACTAGGTCAGACTTGTAGTGATCCACCTGTTTACAGTTTCCCAAGAGGTGGAATTACATGCATGTGCCACCACACCCAATCTCAATTGCCTTCTCGTTGTGCCCTGGGGTTGGGGCCAGCACAGCAGGGCCAGGGATCGAACCCCTGCCCCTGTGCCTGCTTGCAGGTGCTTTAAGAAAAGTGTTTTTTAAGAGAAACTTCATAGATCAATATATGAGAGTTCTTCCTAAAATCAACCTGAGATCTGTCTGTCTGTCTGTCTGTCTATTTTTCTATCTGAAATAATAGGCAAGCATAAGTGCACACCTAAGTTTCAGGAGGCGGAGTCAGAAGAATCTCCAGTTGTAGCCACCCAAGGCTCCAGGTTGGCTTGCATTGTACTGGGAGGCCTTGTCTCAGAAAAAGGCATGAACAGCTAAATATATAATTAAATTCAGTATGAATCTGAGGTCACTTTTGCAGAGATGCAGTACAGGAGAAATAAAGGATTTTGAATTCATTCAGTTACCTTTAGAAGAATGAGTATGAACTTCCACACCTGTTTTATTTTGGCATTTTTTTTGAGGTGAACAACACATCCAACTGCTGCAAGCAAGTGGCACATGAAATTCTGAGCTGAAAGCGATGTCTACAAATCCATAGACAGAATAATTTGCACAGAGGACTACAAGTGCCACACACAGTCAGTGTTCTCTCCAACCTTTGAAGCTATGAGAACAAAGACATGAAGTGCTGTTTTCTACTAGAATCTCACAAATAATCATTTTTCTTTATTAACATTAAAAACCAGAAATAAATAGAAACCCTGGAGCTTCTCACTCACTAGCGAAAGAGATTAGTTTCAGAAAACATCTTTTTCTCCCAGAAAAAAAAATGCACCTTATCAGTTTATTTTTGGTGCTTGGCTCTCCTGGGCAGCTTCTCCTGGAAGATATTCATTAAGATAGGATGCGACTGCATTTCCCTTAGCCGCGCGGAGCTGGGCAGCCTGCTCCCGGTCTGGTCTGCACGCTGTGTGTACATATCATGAGAAGCAACTATCTGTCTGCACACGACATGAATTTAATACTTGCAGTACAATACCAAAGTCTCATTTTCTTTCATTTCTATGGTCAGAGGATCACCAGTTAGTGAAATTATGAGTTTTTAAAAAAATATATTCATCTCATTTAGACAACTCCCTTTCCTAGAGGACCCGCATTTGTCTATAATTAGGTGACTTGCTCACACGACTCTTCCTTCCTTCATGCCAAAATCCTGCGTTTAAGTCCGTTAGTCTGTTACACGTAGACTATGGAGTCTCCGGGTGAAAGTCCGTCCCAAGTGTCCATGAACCGGCTTTCCACCATTAAAATAACTCTATCTGTAGTGCTAAATCATCGTGGAAGTGGAAGGAGGACAACTTAGTACATATGCTGGTTTGTCATTACTTACTCTATATTTGAAAGGAAGCTCTGATGAAATGTTCACTTTCCATACTGCTTGCTATTTTTCCTGCGCTAACAGACATTTCTAAAGACATCTCTATTTTAAATTGAAATTTCCTTTAAATAAAACTGTAGCAAACACTTTGGAGTAAGGTTGAGACTCTTGTCATCCTTTGTGTGTTTGCTCAAGACTAACAATTTCACCGTGGAGATATTACTGGTAATAATGAGAACCTCTCCTTTCTTCTTCTCCAAATAAACTGGTAAGAATGGCACATGTCTAGTGGTGAAATTTTTGAGATCATAGGCTTTACTTAGGCATGTGAAACATTCTTTAATCAATATATTTAGATCTCTATAAATTCCCAGTTACAGACTATGGGGAAATTTTGTATCATAAATTTTAAAGTATAGAAATTGATATTCAAGAGTTCTAAACAATGGAAGCTTAGCCTTTTTAAGAGCTTTCAAGTTCTCAGGTGCCCAGTCATCACGTATGTGAAGAATTTCTTCATTGGCAGTGACACATGAGCACCTAGGTTGCAGGTACTTACCAAGCTGTTCCTTGCCTTGCATAAAGAACTGACGAGAAAATAATTTTAGTGTCAGCCATGGACAGCAGCCGGGATTTATTTTGGAGCTCACAAGAAATGTGGACCCACGAGCTCGTTCTGACAAGTGAACCAGAACCTACATTTCTAACAAGCCCTTCCGGTGATTTATCTGCATATTAAAGTGCAGGAGTGCTGCATCTGGCGAGCTCCCCTGGCCTCCAAGCTGACGCCTAACTGAAGTCAGTGCACCTGGCTGCGCCTGACACACTTTCTCATGGGGCGGAAATTTCAGCTCTGAAGAGGCTCTTCAAGGAGTGTTTTGCATTCTTAAGCAAAGTCAGGCAGTAAGAAATATCCGTAGGATGCCCAGCCTGGCACCTGCCAGCCTCTGACACGTATGTGTCCAGTGTGTGACTCAAAAACAGTGGGCGTGTGGCTGAGGGCACAGCGCGTGTGAGGGCGTAGATGACAGGAAGTTCTCCTAGTTCATTGTATCGGTGAGTAGAAAAATGGGCTTGTTCCACCACATTATTTAGCCTTTCGGGTTTTAGAAAATTACTGATTAGAACTTAATTAACAAACATACAGTTGTAGAAAAATACAGGTATTTTCACAAAACTTTAAGTAAATTGATTGATTTTGTCATACTTTTCCCTGTGATAAATATATCTACACATTAATCAATATTTTATAAAACTAATGCACACAATCATCTAAGACCAAAAATAATTAAAGAGCAAAATCCAAGGATATGTCTAAGTCCTGAAAAATTGGGATCCAGGAAATAATGGTTGGTTACTGATTTCTTTTCTCTAGGTAAGAGGTTCTCTTTCATGGTTCTGACATCTTTTGTGTCCTCTTCAGGGTGACAGGTAGCTTAATAACAATACTGATAGCGCAGGTGGTGAAGGTGAGGGGGGAGATGGAACTCTTCTACAGTACTGCAGGGAGTGTAAATTAGTATAGCTATTTCAGAAGCCTTTCCTCATGTAAAGGAATTACATAATTTTCTGCATGTGCTTATCTTGTTACATTTTTTAAAGTTAGATCAATTATTTCCTTGGGGTTATTCTTCTGGAGGATCTGAGGGACAGATTGAATTTTATATTTTTCCAAATAAGTCTCCAGTTGTCTTGGCACCATTTATTTTAAAAATCTACCACTACTTCAGTGACTTCAGGTGATGCAGTCTTTGTCATATATTAAAATTGTCACTTATACTTTCATATATTTTTAGGATTTTTGCTTTCTTCCAATGGTCCATCTTCCATTCCTGCCAGAGTGACACTGAAGAGTCACTGAATGTTTAAAATGTTTAAATGTTAGTTAAGGTATACCCACAGGGTTTTCGTTGAGGATTAATAATTTTCCTTACATGTTTACTTTTTCAAATGATCCTTAGTATTCTTCCTGTTTTCACAAAACTGTGTGGATAATTACATTATATCATGTTACATATATGAATGAGAATAAAGTGAAATTTTTTCAGTGTTGCCCTTTACTACCTCCTTTAGTCTGTAATTAATTTAAGGATCCTGAGAGGAAGAAATTATTTTGTATTACCTGCTTTGATTCTAAATATAAATGGTTCACTGTAATAAGAAGTGAGATTTTTCACACCGAGAAAAAGAACGTGCGGGGGGACCAAAGAGAGAGCTTTGAAGATGCTAGCCTGAAATTCAAAGATAACAATAGCTCAATGATGTCTAAAGTACTAACTTACTGCCTTATTTGCTTGTGTCAACTTTTGCTTTGTAATTTTGAAAATTGTTATTAGAAAATACAGTCCTAGTATTCTCATGCATTCCTTCTGGATAATTCCTGGTACCATGGTGATGATGTCATCTTTGTTTTTTCTTCTGTATTTTAGGGAAGGATCTACAGGGTGTTCAGGATCGCACTACTAGGTCAGACTTGTAGTGACTCTCCTGTTTACAGCCTCCTAAGAGCTGGGATTACAGGCATGCACCACCATGCCCAATCTTAGTCACTGTCTCAGCCCGCCCTGGGGGCATGGCCAGCACAGCAGGATCGAACCCTGGTCCCTGACCCTGCTTGTAGGAGCTTTAATCAATGCTGTCATCTTATTATCTCCAACAATACTTCTTTAAATATCTAGTGTTTTTAACAATAGTAAATAGCAAGTCCAGCTCATGGATTATGCTTACATGGTGTATCATTTCTTGCTCTTTGTCCAAGCGTTATACATCCCAGCATTTAAATATGCTCCTTTTAAGTATAATTCATTTTTATCAACCCAATCTGATAAATTATTTTTTACTTGAGTTCAACTATTTATTTTAAATACAATTATGTATATAGAGTGTATGATTTCAGCATGATTCTAGTCTTTTTGTACTTAGTCCTTCTCTATTCTATTTTCTTTCCTTACTGTAATTTGACTGAAGTAAGTGATTTTCTTACTCTATTTGCCATATAAATGACTTGTTAAAAACACTTACTGCAGCTGTTCTTTTCTGAGAGGGTTCCTTTTGTTTTTGTTTCTGGAGAAAAGATCTTACAGGTGGCTCAGCCTGACCTTGAACTCAAGGCGACGCTCCTCCGTGGGCCTCTCAAGCGCTGGGGTGCAGGAGTGGACCATGGCTCCTGGATCTCATGGAACGCGTTATTACATGCATGTTCAGCTCATTACAGTGCATCTACCTGTGGAGCTTACTATTTCTTGGTATGGTAGCAACCACACAAACTAATAACCACATTCACTACCTCTTACTTTTTGTTTTCTGTTTTTGTCCTTCATTTTAATCATATATACACTCTAAAGTTAACAGCATTTTCACTTTTGTAGTGCCATTTTCGTATTTTTCATTGGATAATTTTCTACCTGCCTGACCTCCCTCTTTTGTATTAGTTTGAATGAAAAATCTTAAGAGAAAACTGTCTTAGTCTGTAAAAATATATCTAGTTATGTTATTTTTATTAATATATAGTTGTAGTGAATAATGATTACATCTACAGTGGGAGGTTTGTACATGTACATAACATTTTTTTCAAATGTATTTGGTGCAGGGTCTCACTATGCATCTTGGGCTCCTAGTGATCCTCCTGCCTCGACCTCTGCAGAGCTGAGATTGCAGGCGTGCACCACCACACCCAGACTTGGTGACAGCTCAGGGTGCCTGGGGCGAGGCTGGCATGGCATGAGGTGCCAGGGATGGAACCCTGGGCTCTGCGCTTGCCTGAGCAGGTACTCAGTCTGCTGAGCTATCAGGCGGCACTCCCGTAACATGTCTTAATTCCTTTTCCTCTGTCAAATATCCTTCCTTTACTTTCACTGCGTATAACAATACACACTTCCTTTTTTTTTTTTGGGGTGGGGGGAACCAAGGATCAAACTCAGACCCTTAAGCTTGCCAGGCAAGCGCTTATTCTACTGAGCCATCCCTCCTGCCCTCACACTTCCTTTTGATAATGATTTTCTTTCAACTCTGTAAGAATGCCATCCTTTCCTCTCCTTGCTTTGAACATCCCATTGCAAAGTCATGTTACTCCTACACCTGCCTTTTAAACATGATGTGCCTTTTCTCAGACTGTCGTAAGTCTTTTCCTGTCCTAAATTTTCCAGCACCCTTCCTCTGATGTCCCTTCATATATAACATTATTTGTATATACATTGATGCAATTTTCACAATTTCTATAAGGTCGATGGTATTCTTTTATATATGCTTATGTCATATCTCTTCACATGATAATTTTGATCTATTATATCTCTTTGCTTAATCATCAGGGATCATAGATAGTTTATAGGCAAAATACTATAAGCATGTTCTAGTTTTCCTTTACTCTGTGTCCTTTCACCAATTACTTTTTTTTTTTTTTAGTGGAACCGGGTATTGAACTCAGGCCCTGGAGCTCGCTGGGCAAGCACTTATTCTACTGAGCTATCTCCCCCGCCCCTCACCAATTACTTTTGATTCTGTGGTTGTTTTGAATATCTTACACTGATCTACATTCTACTTCGTTTTTGTGTGTACTTTAAAAAGTATTCATATATGTTGATATTCATGATAGTAATTTGAATGACTATTACTTCAGGAAAACAGACCTGAAAAGCATGACAGGATATTATTTTTGTAGATAGTCTTTATTATTACTATTATTATTATTATTAGTAGTAGTAGTAGAAGCAGTAGTAGTAAACAGGGTCTCACTATGCAGTTTGGGGCCATAGTGATCCTCCTGTTTCAGCCTCCCCAGCACTAGGATTGCAGGCATGTGCCACCACACCCCGTTTCAGTGGCCAGCACAGCATGCAGTCCTGGGGATCGAACTTGGGACCTTGTGCTTGCCAGTCGGGCGCTTATGCTGCCTAGCTACCCCCAGCCCCTGCAGTTGGATTTTCAGTTATGCTCATTTGGTGATTAACACCATCAAAGGCGGGTGACAAAATAAACTGAAGCATTTACAGATTGTTTATCTACCTCCAAAAATTAAGGCTTCAGATAAAATGATGGAAAGGCTTTCATATTAAATTACAAAAATGATGTTACAAACATTTCTTTAGAAATAAAAAAGTACTCATACTACTGAGTTACCAGTAACATAAATTGATCAGCAAGATAATGCAAGTGGCCTATTGCTTGCATTTTATTTTGCAGGTTTATCATTTTCTCCATTTATTTGTATGATTTCTGTCACTTTCCTAGTCTTTTAATAACATTTATAATACTTAAGGAAATATCCTCAAATTTCTGTAATTTTCTTTAACCTCTGTAAAGAGGTAAATGGAAAAATTATTGATATTTAGCAATGCATACAAGGAAGTTTAGAGGAGGGGATGCTGCTCTCTGTGACGGATGGATTGAGGACGTTTTCTGTTGATTCCTAAGAGCACAGCCAGTAACAGTTCTAGAGCTCTGCTCCAGTCATGATTGAGCTACAAATCATAAATCAACCAGGAGAATAATTTAAGCTGGCAGGAACATGGAGAAACTTACCACTTCTTCATATTAGATTTAGCAGAGGCAGCTTTAAGGATTTGCAGGAATATTAGGCTATACAAGAAGGACATTAATCTGTCATCTCTGTACATCTCAGAGCATCTCAAAGTCTTCCTTAACTACACTGTGTGACTTTGTGAATGGACAAAGTTTGTGTAGCTGTTTGAAAGCCTGGATATCCTTAAACAATGAACACTTCTCTCTGTACCTTTGAAAGCAGCTCTTGAGAAACCCAGCCTGGCTCTAGCAGTGCACACTTGTGCTAACTTACGCTTACGCACTGAGCACTGCGGCTGTGCTGAAGTGTGCTCCACACTCAGGTGCGCTATTTTTCTCTTAGCAAAAACTATTTCCTGTTCTTTGCTATGTAAATTGAAATGCACATGCCCTTTGGTTTAAAAAGGTATGCAATCTCCAGTAAGCACTATTTGTTAGTTTTGTTTTTCTTCACTTCCTCATGTAAGCAAAGTAATTTTATTGCTTGAAGACAATGATTATTTTATTTAAGACAAAAATATATCACTCAGCAGTAGGCTCGTTGCTCCTGCATAGCACAAGGGGAATATGCAATAATCTTGCTACAGTGCATTTATCTAAGATGTGGCCTGGGCTAGGAAAAGCAGACACAATTATGTATTTGAATGTAATAGCACTGTCTCTCAACAAAAAGGATTTTTTAAAAATAAATACCAGTAATATCCAAGTACATAGTGATTCACCGTTGTACAGAATTATAAAATTTATAGTAGCAATCATGTTGTTATCTAGGATAATTTCCCTTGGAGGCAGCATCTGTTTTATGAAGAAATAAAAATGATTATGGGCATTAAAACAACAACTTGGTATTCAGTCAGCTCTATTCAAGTGGCTCATGCAGGTTCTACCCCTTTTCTCTGCAGCAATCACCTTTTCAGGAATTAGAAGAAGGGAGAGGAGAACCATAGGTTGCTTAGCATTGTGCTA
>NW_004524588.1:18681163-18683166 GCF_000260255.1 Octodon degus
TAGGCACACTCTACATCATTGATCACTTTCTGTATTTGACACATTGTAGAATATTTCAGTGATATGGAAATTAAACATAATGAGAAAAAACACTGGAGAATCTCAGTGAACTGTGGGTAGAGAGAAATTCCACTGATCAACTCCGACTCTCTGTCACCCAGGCAACCTCAGGTGCTGGGCCCATCACCCCATAGCATGGGTGTGACAGCCAGAGATGGAAGCACCCAGGACTTAGCAACTGGCTTACCCAGAGGATTGCAGGGTAAACCTACCCTACCAAAGGAAAACACTTCACATGCATACTCCTAATTTACAGTTGGTTCTGTTATGTAACTATATCCTTCACACCTACAGTCTAAAGTACATAAGTGCAGACTGTACAACTGCAGCTAGAATGCCACATCCGTTGTAATTAGTTGTTCTCCTTGGTGTGACAATATTGGGAAGCTTTGGGGCATAACCGCACCACAGTCCTTCATCAAAAGAGTAGAGACTGAGCCAGACATGAATCGACGTTCTTCTCTCCATTAATTAGGAAGACAGAATTTGGGAACAGACACAAACTAAAAATTTCTAAAAAATGAAAAGACGTGCCTGAAGAACAGTCTTTCCCAAGAGAGGTCTTTGATACTAGTGATATAGCTACCTACGACCAAAACTCACAAGCATCATCATGGAAAACAAAATAAAATTTTTGAAACAGAAAATGATGAAACAAAGGAGCAAAATGCAATCTAAGACTCTTCCAGCACACCCAGAACAAGTCCAGTAGACACCACCATAGAAGAAATTGGCAGTCACACACCTCAGATTTCTAAGTTACAGCAACAGAAGTAGAGAAAAAACTCCGTTCTGCTACAGGGGGAATCAGAACACAAATAATCTCTCAGGTACAAAAGAAATGACAAACATAATGAAGGAACTGCTCAGCATATCTAAAAAAGGCATATATTAAAAAGATATGAACATAGGAAAATAATAAAACCTTGAATGAAAAGCATAGGAAAGAATTATAATGCATGAAACTGATTCAAAGAGATATCTAGGAAATTGAGAATTTCATTGAAACCTGGTAAACCTGCTTGGATGAAACTGAAGCTTTGTGGAAAAGGTCAAGCATGGGCCAGCAGGGTAGCACAGCAGACTAAGTGCCTGCCTAGGCAAGCACAGGGACCTGAGTTCAATCCCTGGCACCACATGCTACAGCAGCTCCACCCCCAGGCACACTGAGCTGGTCAACATAACCCAGTGTTGTGGGGGCTGAAAACAGGTGGGTCACTATGAGTCTGAGCTGTAGCAAATGAATAAAAAAGTAGTGGGGGGGACCAAAAGGAAAATTTAATTTATAGGAAATTTGCATTAGCTTTTTGCAGTATTGGATAAAAAAAAAAGTTAATTTTTTAACTCAAGTGAGGCACATTACGGTAAATTCACATCAAGTTAATTAACTAAATATACTTGATGCAAGTTATACTGTCACATTTAGACTACAATGAGAAAATCATGACTATATATATTTTGTTGCAAAGAGAACTTCAATAGTTTGGACTTCAAGTGCCTTTTATCTAGGCCACAGATGGGTACATTGACTTTCATCAATGACAGTTAGCTAATCCAACATGTTAATGTAAATCTCTGCTGACATGTATTTAGAGATATTCTGTATTACACTAATGTGGTCTGTGGCTCACACCCCTTCATATTTTGTGGCTCAAACTACCTCAATTCTACTATGCTGTTGTTGCACTGTATCTTTGAAATAATTTAACTAGACTTCTGTGATTCTCTTGGGATTTTCTTTACAGGTGATTTGTTTCTTTTGTCTAACACCTTAAAGAGCTGCGTTTCTGGGATCTTAATTATTTTATGTCTGGGAATAGATTTACTTTGGCTATGGATAACTGGAGTTTTTACACCCCACTTATCTGTATTTTAGATGCTTTTCACATGCGTGGGAATTTCCTGTGCTTACTACAGCCAACAGTCGTTTTATGTCATTTGTG
>NW_004524588.1:18692866-18698765 GCF_000260255.1 Octodon degus
GCCTCATGCCAGCCCACCATGGGTTCCAAGGCCAGCACTGCATGCAACACCAAGGATCTAACTCAGAGCCTTGCATTGGCCAGGCAGGCCTTTATGACACCAAACTCCCTCCCTAACCCCTAGACACACTTCTGTAGAAATATAATTACTTTACTCTTGAAGAAGATTCTGTTTATCTCTGAGAGCAAAAAATACAGAATGTACACAGACATTCTTCAGGAATTATGCATATAATACATGTAGCATTTTTTAAAATCTTTTACACTAACTAAAGCTGACTAAATGAATTTTAACATGAATGAGTGGAATCTATAAAGCTATGCATAAATAAGGTCAAGTCGCTCCTGCCTCTCCACCTGGCTGGAGAGCAGAGCACATACTAGAGATGCTCCAGCTCCGAGGAGCATGAATATTAGGATATTAGTCTCTTAGTGTCATGTTCGGGGTCAGTAACCCACATCCTCAAATATGCAAAACCCAATAGAAGTCATACTATTTCTATCATACTAATCTGCTTGGAGTTATTTCATTTGTCCTTTTTTGATAGTGTGTTTGTGCTTGTGTATCTAATGCACACCTGTCAATAGAGACAGGCTATCTGGAAGAATCGCTGCATAAGGACTAGGAAATAACTTTCAGAATATGGTGTGCGTTATGCTCTGAAGATTGATTTAGCTGCCAAAATTGTTCAAATAAAACTGAATCCATTCTAAGAATATATCTGCCTCTGTCCAACTTCTTGAAACAATGCTGCTTAATAAAGATATTGTAGGAGTCACAAATATGAGATGTGAGCACAATTTTATATTTTATTCTGCTTAAAATAAAGCGCACTTAACAAGGCATAGTACATAGTGACTCACCATTGTTGAGTGTTATAAAATTTATAGCAGTGATCACATTACTGCTAAATTAAATAACAATGTATTTAACTCCACATATCCAAAAATGTTTTCATTTCAACCCACATTCAATGTAGGAGATTTTTCCCATTTTTTCATAATGAGTCATTAAAACCAGTAAATAGTTTATACATATGACCATCTAAATCTGAACTAGCGACTTTGTAAGTGTTTAATAGCTGCATGTGATCAGTGACAGAATTCCTCGCACAGCACAGCCTTGGAGGATGCCATTTAGAGTGTAGCCTTCAAGCAGTCTCAGATACGATAACCATTGTCCTTTTAGGACATATTTCAATAGTATGAGATTGCAACCATGTGCCATCAACGGCATGCAGTAATTCAAGTTGTCAACATTGTGCTTAACGCTGAATTATATCTTCAGAATATTTTTGGTCTTAAATCAATTCATAGAAGCATTTATTATGTGTTTTAACCACATGTTGGAAGTTTTCCTGAAAGTAGACACAGGGGCCAGGGTTTTGATCTCCGGACTTGCTGCGCTGGCCCCGCCCCCGGGGCACACTGATAGGGCAATTGAGATGGCAATTGGGACTGGGCGTGCTGGCGAGCACCTGTAATCCCAGCTCTTGGGAGACTGTAAACAAGCAGATCACTATGAGTCTGATCTAGTAATGAGACCCTGAACACCCTGTAGACCATTCCCTAAAATACAAAATAAAAAAAAGTTTATTGTTAAAATACTACATTCTATAAAATTATGTTGAAATATGCAGTAAATGAGCATTTGTCTTTAATCGAGTCAAAAATAATCTCTGCATTTTGTATAATTTTCAGCATGATGAATATATTTTCATCTAGCGAACTGCTAAAGTAATTGGGTGACCTTCTGTTTCAAGCATGGAGCAATTTAAGGACCTACTTATTCTAGAAAATTCTCTCTGTACAGTAAAACAAATCTTTACATGTTCAGTATTTAACAGAAATTTAAATCTTTCAGACTAATATGGATTCCTTCCTAAACTTTATTTGGTGTTATTGATTTGCATTTGCATGTATCATTTTACAAGTTAGTTAATCAAATACACACACACATTAATGTCACACATTGGTATTACTGGTTTTGGCTGCCTGCAAAAGTGAAAATACCCAGTCATTGATGAACCAATAACTAACAAATGTTTTGCTCTCCTTAAAGCTGTTCAGCTCCCAATATTTGGCTGACTAAATGCCAATGTTTGGGAATTAAATCACACAGGATAAATTTAAAGAAAAAAATATTACTGAATGAGCAAATATGTGGGATTAATTGGCAGGGAATCAAATCCTATTGAGATATGAGACTAAAATAAATGGAAAAATAATTTTCCTGATATCACAAAAATAGGAATAAACTTTAGGTATCCTTCAGTGAAAGAGAAATTAGAAAGAGAGGTAGAATAGAGACGGAAGAAACACAAGAAAGCCTTCGATTTTGTACTGCCTTTCTATTCCCATTGGTACAGATTTGCCTTTACCAACTTCTAACACACTAGGATTAGAACAGCTGAGGCACTGTCAGCTTAAGAGAAGAAATATCATTAGATGGTGTAGTCCAATTCCTTGCCTTTTAGAATCATTCGAGTGATAATACCAGTACTAAAATATTTGATTGCATTAAACATAAGTTATTTTAGCTGATTTACTCTTAACAATTTCTAAGAAAACCCTGAGTAGAAAACTAGACAAGTGTCTCAGACCCTGCAGAAGTGTTCAGGTGCTTCAGATAAAAGATTTAAGAACTTTGGTCTTAACACTATTAAGAAAGATAAAGGAGTCTGTACTTTTAACAGATGAATGGATTTCTAGGAGATGAGTTCAATATTCATGATAAATTTGATTAATTTGATCTGATGTAGTGTTTGTATTTATTTCAAAAAGTTATAACTCAGAGAAAATGCTGGGGGCACAGAAAAAGAAGAAATTAAGTAAAACAGAGAACTTATACGTATGAATAATCTGAAGATTTAAATAAGGCTTGAAACATGTAGTGTCTTAAGAATTTGAACTTTTTTCTCCTTTTCTCACAAATATGATCTCATTGGGACAAATAAATATCTTTAATAGTGAGTTATATTTTAGAAGCACATCAAGGTTGTAGTTCAGCTTCATGACATAAAGAGTTTAATTCTGTTTTTCTACTTTCTGAAAATATTCCCTTAGAATAAGCCTTTTTAAAATACCATCACTTTTGCAAAAAGCCACACTGTAATTTAACTGCCAAAGAATACCTTTTCCTTACTGAGTCAAATGCCAAAACATTTTAAAATGTCCTCAATTCAAAAGGCTGGTCTAAATTTTTCCTCACTGAAAAAATTTGGAGCACTGACAAGAGGTTTCCAAAAACGCTCATGCAGATGACAGAGACATTCCTTTTAATGACAATGGCTCTGGAGTGATTAGACTCCCGCCACGTGGAGACTGGGTGACTGCACTTTCCAGGGGGGATCTGGAGTCAACACATCTGTGTTTCAACCCACTTTGCCAAATCGTTTTCTTGACCTCAAGCAGTTCAGTTTTACCAAGTGTTGGCTTCCAGAATTGCACATTGGAGATAATGACACTATCCCAATAAGGTTTTAAGAGGGCTACACGATTTGTTTTGTTTTTAAAGCTACATATAGGGCTGGGAAGATAGCTCGGTGGTCTAAGTACTTGACTGGCAAGCATAAGGACCAGAGTTCGATCCCCATTACTGGATGCTGAGCCGGCCATGGAAACTGGGCATGGTGGTGTGTACATGACAGCCCAGTACTGGAGCGGCTGAGTCAGGAGGATTACTATGAGTCCAGGCTGAGTGGAGAGACCCTGTACCAAATAAATAAATAAATAAATAAATAAATAAACTTTTAAAAAAGACTAAAAAACAAATCTATGTATAATGACTAGACTTTTGCCTGATACCTGGTACCAGCACACTGTAAACCACTGTAGGAATATAACATAATCACAGCATGGCACTCTCTAGCTTAGAGTCTTTGGGTAAGTTGCCAGTTATATCAAGGAAAACAATGCCTTCTCTTGGCATTCACTGACATTATCTGCTTTGCTCAATTACTCCTCAACCTTTGAAACCTTCTTTCATTTGGTGGCATGTGCCCAATTCATTCCCACACTTGCTGTTTAGGTGGTCAGTGACCGTTAAATGCATCAGTTCTTTAAGCTCCTCATGTGAAGTACGTAATGTATAAAGAAGCAGGCCTCGTCCACTTAGCCCTTAAATAACAGAGCTAAGACTTTGACTCTAAATCTGTCTCTCTCCAAAGCCCAACTTTTACATGGATAGGTCTACATGAAACTTTAAGACTATGAAAAGGGCAAAGCAATGTGAGCCTAGTGCTAAGTAATACTTAAAAAGTAAATACTTTAAATTGGTCACTCAATCTTTGCACCCTGAATTTTCCTCCATTAAATGTTCCCCTGCAGCTTTTGAATTCATTCATAGCAATGCCACGTGAACTTCAGAACTGCTGTCACATTTGGGCAGATTCCTCTGTTGCTTTTCATGCATCATGCGGATGTCGCAAAGGCTCTGCTCTTGTGTTTTGGAGCAGTGACTAACAGTAACACACTCTGAGGTGGATTCCTAAAGGCAGGTCCCACGTGATGGAGGCCTGCAGCGACTCATGGAAAAATGGAAGTGACTGTGAGGCATGTAAGCACATCCCCCTAACTAAGATTAATCGTGTCTCCCAGCATCTCTTCGTCAATATTTCAAAGCATCTCATGACTGTTTTGATAGCATCTGACATAAAGTAAAGTGAAAAAGGAGAAGGTGGAGTTTGTCATACTCTATAGTGTTAGTTTAAACAGGAAAGCCTGTAAGTTTAAATGAACTTATTATTAAATAAGTTTATTACTATAAACTGAAAAACTTCCAAAACAGTAGAAATTTAATTCTCAGACTTCTGGAATCTGCGAGTTTCAAACCTAAGGCAACAGCAGGTTCCATGTCGTTAGAGTGCAGGGCTTGCTCACATGAGGGAACCTTGTTCTGAACTCACACCCTGAAAGGGCTGAAGCTCACCTCCAAGGTCTTTGCCGCAGGAGCGCTAACCCATTCAGGAATGCTGTGCCCTCTGACCTCGTCACTAGTCACAATCCCACCTGCTAATAGCAGCTTGCTGGGGATTTCCACATATGAATTTTGGGAGAAAACACAAATAGTTAGATCACAGAGAGGTGGAAATAGACAGTAGTATGAACTGGCAATAATTAAAGTACTTACTTTTGCAGAATTTACAGAAATCTCTGACCACATTTCCAAGGTCTCTCCCTGGATTGTGAAGCGACCTTGGGCAATGGTGATCTCTACACTTAATTTAAAAAAAGATTTAAATGAACTACATCGAAGAAATAAGAAATGAGCTTTAACTCTTCCCAGAGAAAGTAGTATTAAAAAACTCAGCTTCCAGGGAAGAAGTCATCAAAAGTAGACAACAAAAATTTTAAGATAGCTCAGTAGAATAAGGGCTTTCTGGCAAGTGCAAGGTCCTGAGTTCAATCACCGGTACCAGAAAAAAAAATTATAACATTAAAAGTATCAGATAAAAACATGCAAAATTGGTAAAAGAAAAAGGCATAAGAAATTAAAAAGAAGAAAATAAATTTAAACATTAACTGCTCCTTCAACAGATCAGCAGAAATCAGCAGTACAGTTATCCACACTATCCTGCATGTATACACAAATATATCTTTTCCCCCTTCCTTCTTTCTTTCTTTTGTCCTTTTCCTCATCCCAGTTTCTCCTTCCTGTAGAACAGATTCTTTCCCTTACAGTATCAATTGTACCTTTCAGATTTTATTTACTCTTTGTCTTGCTAGTGTAAGAACCTAAGATAATCTTAAAACTGTAAGAGTTTAAAAAGAATACCATTGTCAGTCAATACATGGCAGCTATAAAAGATACATCCCATTTATATATTTTACATAATTTTAAAACTATTTTCAGCTCCCAAAACTTAATTTTTTGTATTCTTATTCTAATTATTGGCTTG
>NW_004524588.1:18711855-18713280 GCF_000260255.1 Octodon degus
GTATTCCATTGTCATTTAAATATTGTAGGTGCATGAATTCAATTCATGTATTTAGTATAGGGTCTATGGGGTCTGACTATACAGATCAGACTGGTAGTTATCCTCTTGTTTTCAGCCTCTCAAGAGCTGGGATTACAGGCATGCCACCACACCTAGTCTCAGTAGCTGGCTCAGTGTGCCCTGGAGCGGGACTGGCACTGTGCTGTATGCCTGGGATTGACCCCTAGTCCCTGCTTCTGCCTATATGTGCTTTAATCCGCTGAGCTATCTGGTCAGCCCTGATTTAAACTATTCAAATTAGAGCTCCCAGTTACAACAGAAAGGCAGTCAGTACATTTTGTACTTTCCATCTTGTCGACATTTTATACTTTATTATATAAGTTGTGCTTTTTTCCAATTAAATGGTCCTATTGTAACTGATAGTTAGATATGTGGTTACTAAGACACAGTTGTAGGAGAGCTAAAGTTAACTGCAGTATAACTACAGATAACTGCTCTGTGCTGTATCCCTCTGATGTCAGGAAGAGCTTTAAAATCCTACCACAAATAAATGATTGAAGAGATAGATGTATTAAACCTGATGTAAATATTATACAACATATAAACATTTCAAACCATATTCATAGTATAATTGTTATGATTTTATGTCAATCAAAAATAAATTTTTAAATACTGAAGCACGTGGGAAGGGGCTTTGGGTGAAAGCGCTTGCCCAGTAGGGGATTGTGGAGGGCGGGAGGTAAGCACAGCTCTGTTAAAGAGCACACTGCGAAGATCCTGAACTTGGCACAGCACGAGTTAAAGAGGGAGGGTTTAAAATAAAAGTTGACTTATAAAGGAATGGAAAAAGGAGAGTGTGAAAGCTATGCAAAAAGTAGAGACCATCAGAAGGAGGGACCATCAATTTGTCCTTGAATTTTTGTCCTCAGCTTCTAATTTATTTCGCACCGGTGGTTTCTTCCGTTCTCCATTTGGGCATCTGTAAGTTGTTGCCATCTTTTGACTCTCAGGTCATTTTTTACTCTAAAGTTTAGCTCCTCTGTGTATATTCTCTCTGGCCATTTGACTTCTTCCTGTCCCTTTGTGATTGATAAGCATCGGGTGGAGCCTTATAAAAATATGTGTGCATGACTTAGAGCCAATGATTAAGGAACGGAGGCATGTGCGTTCCTGGTGCAATAACACGGCGCGGATCCAGTGAGAGCGCGCGCGCCAGTCTACGTGTGCACGTGTGTGCTTTTCCTACTAAATGCAAGTCCTTGGGGGGCTGCCCCCTATGCCTCCTTTGCGTTTTAGCAGAGGCGGGTATAGGGCTGGTTTTCCTACTCTTTCACTTTTCTGGTTTCCTTCTTGCTTTCTTAGCTCTTTTCTGTAAATTCGTGTGGCAATCCTGTTATCTGACACCTTTCTTTGTCTAGTTTCTCT
>NW_004524588.1:18713380-18715483 GCF_000260255.1 Octodon degus
TCTTTCCCTCTTTCACCCCCTGTAAGAGGAATCAAGACCTTATACTCGCCAGTTTGGTGCTTGTGCTACTGAACTATATCCCTGGATTTTTGTTGTTGATATTTCTGTTTTGTTTTTTGTTTGTTTGTTTGTTTTTTAGTCATCAAATTCTCTACAGTGACAGTGAATTCTCTCCTTCTGGCCTTATGGGATGGTTCTGATGTATATTTAGTGAGTGGGATATCGAAGGTCTATTTTTCATTTCAGTCTTAAAAAGACTTTAAGTGTGGTGTCTCTAGAAGTCATAGTGATTAATGTCCTCCAGGGTTAATTCTGTTTAAGCCACACAGTATCTATAAATGTTTAATATTTTAAATAAGTCAATGTGCTTCTACAATATGCTTCTATATTAGTAACTTTTAAAAAAAATCTCTACTAAAAATATTAAGTGTATTTAACTAATTTAAAGAGTTAAAAAGAACATGCTGTCCTGAAAACGTGAAGATTTACTTGATTAAATTTTATTCAGCAAATATCTCTTGGAAACCATTTTAATAAAAATATTGACTTGATTAATGTGGAGTATTTTAAGACTTCAGATATAAGGCATCTATGAAATCAGAGTATGCATTGCTTGATTAGCTGTAGTTTAAAATAAAAAAAAATTCCCTTATTTCATGACAAACATGGCAGATATGAGAAAGCATGAATTGAAGACAACACTTGCTCATCTACTGCACATACTGACTTAGTTAGGAATGTGACATCTTTTAAATGTCTAAGCTGCTGTAGTTACACTTTAACTATATCTTACCGGATTTGTTTCTGAAATGTTATCATCATAAAAAAATGTCTCGTCATTTTTCGAATTTTCTCCAGAGGCAGATTTTATAAAGAAAAGAAAACCAGAAGTCTTCACTGAAAGCATGAGTGTTGCTTTTTGCTTCAACGTGCTGGAGAAAACAGACAACCTTGTGTACAAACAAGCACAAAGTGTACTCAAAATTCAAAAGAACTAAAGGAATCTCGTCTTGGAAATGGCAACTGATTTTGGCTCTAGCTTTGTGTATTGAGATAGTGCTTCCTTATCAACATTCCCAGTAGACTAGTGGAGCGATCCACATGTTGAGTTCTCAGTAAGCATTCACTGAATAAACACATGTGGGAGGTCAAACATCAGAAGTTAATCAGCAAGGCCAAAAGAATCTGACCACCAGCTCTTTTTTCTTTTAAAACAAAGATCTGCTAATCAATTCTTTTGTAGAATTAAATAGTTATATACTTAACCATATGTACTATTATAAAGTTAATTCATAGGAACACCACTGGAGAACTACCAAATATTTTGGAAAGAGGAGCTAAACCCGCTTGATGAACTTGCCTTGAACTGTGACCCTTGTACCATCAGAAGAGTTCAGATTGTTCATTCTGTTTCCATCTCAGCTGCTGATCTGGGAGTAGACTTCTGGCTGGCATGTGACATCGTGGTCTGCGGTCTGCACATCTTAGAAGTAGACAGCCATGTGAATGCCATGGCCAGTCTTGGAATCTCTTTTCCGCCATTTCACCATTGATAAACATTGCATGAGGAACCCAACATATGAATAAATTTTAGAGAAAAATAAAAGATAATATGAAACAGATCTTTTGCCAAAGGGAAGAAGATTAAGAGATGCAAGGAAGGGAGGGGAAGGGAATGATGAAAGTGAGATGTGTCACGCACGCGTGCACCCAGCTTCCCGCAATGAATGCAATAAGTGTGCGCTGCAAACTGGACCTGATCCAGTTTGCACACACGTATCTCATTAACTTTCCATTTTAAGTAGTAATAACACATTTAATAAGAAATTGGAATTAACCTCTGCTAGGAGGCGGTTGATTAATTCCATACTGAAGAATGGAAGTTGATTGATTCAATATCGGAGGCTTTATCTAATACGGATGACAGCAGTGACTGTTTTGGCTTAGTGCCACATGACACTCTCCCTGGTACAGTTTTAAGAACACAAATCTCTTTCAGTTTTCAACATTTATTTTCTTAAGTAGAATTTATAAAAACACATAGCTATTATATACCTTTAAATAATTATACTTAAGTTTGAAAGCCGCATAATATTATACTAT
>NW_004524588.1:18726118-18728997 GCF_000260255.1 Octodon degus
ATAGATAGATAGATAGATAGATAGATAGATAGATAGATACAATTCCACAAAAAGTTTGACAGGTCTGTAGAAGTTTTCAAATGGGCCTTGCTTTGATGCATAAATTAACATTCTAACTTGTAGATCTAATAATCATTATCTAGTTAGCCTATCAGTTGTGTGAGATTTGGTTTGGGGAGCTAATGACCATTCGCTTTGCATGGAGCTGAAAGATGTCCTCTCCAAGATGGGCTCTTTGTACCCAGCAAATTGGATATGGCTGTCACCTGAGAGCTCAGGTGGGTCTGTCTCACACCTCAGCTCCTTTCTACAAGGGGCTCTTGACAAGGCTGGTAAGGCTTCCTTAGAGGGTAGTGGCAGGGCCCTAGAGTATCCAAGACACAGAGGACAGAAGCTGCTGAAGCCTCTTACCTTGGTGTACACACAGTATGGCACAATGTCCACATTGTTTTATAGGGTAGGTAGTCATGACCTTTGCCTAGATTCAGTAGAGAGTTATTAAACCTTCTATATTAAAGGAAGAAGTAGAAAAAGATCTGGGCTGATCTTTAGTCATTGAACATCTGATCACAGATGTGGAGTTTCCAGGAAAGACAGTAAAAATGAAATAAAAGTGGTACATTTCACTGCTTTAGAAATCATACTGTTGTCTGCAATCAGGAGTAGGGAGGACCATGAATTAGCTCTTAAATGTACCTGCTTCTTTTGCACATGCCTTTTCTTTTCACAAAATATTTGCATCCCCAGAAATGAAATTTGAGTACGATACTTTTATTCTTAGGATGGGACTTCCTTATGAGTTAAATTGCCCCTTTCAGGTTATCCAAAACAAACTCCCATCATTTGCTTTATTTTCCTTTTAAGCTATGTACAAACTTATGCACAAAGCTGTTAATAAGAACAGGTAGATGTTCATTAATAGAAATGTGTTTATTAATTGCTCAGAAGTGTGCACATCACTTATTATGTGAATGATACGTTGTCAGAGACACGGTTGAAGTTTTCTGGAAGAGCACAGCTAAAAGGACAGCAGGCAAACGTTTCCCATGAGTCCCAGCAGTGCGGCAGCATGGACACCCCAGCGCAGGCACAGAAGGCAGGGCACTGGGTGACCATAATCGGTCTCTCATCGAGCCAGGTGATTCAAAGATCCTGGTGAGGAAAGATGGAACAAACTCACAAAATCCAAATAATGACTAAAGAATAGAAATTGACACAAGGGTTCACAGCTCAGAAACTCAAAAGACAAGCAAAAGGTCAGCCTCAGTCAATGTAAACTTTCCTGGAGCATTGATGGGGACATACTGAGCAGTTTTTAAAAAAAATCTAACCCAAGTTTCTTCAACAAATAGGCAACAATTTTCCTCACATATTTCCAATGCTGCTCATATTGGGAGCCTAGCTTAAAGGCACTTTTATTGGTGAAAAATATGCTTTTCTGGCTCAATACAATATAGATGTTATTTCATAGAGAAAATAACAGAAAGCATCTGAATTCGATGTCCTTTTGAACAAGATGTATAAACTTAACTTTGCATTCAGTATTAACCTACATGCTGTATCAAGAAAACTTTGGAGACCACCCCCTTCTTTCTTGTGTGTCAGCAAAGCATGGGAACACGACCACCTCTCTAGGGCTGAGATCCCCAATTTCCAGTTTCTATTTCATTCTATCAGTAACTTTGCTCCTCACCAGCTAATTTTCCCATTTGAATATTGAAGTGCTGGACTCAATTCTTTGCAGTATCTTTGGCTGTAAAAGCTGGGAGTTTTGTTTTTTAGCATCTTTGACCTAAGACATAGTTTGCAAACATGCACATGTGATAACAGCCATGTTGGAAGTTATTTCATCTTTGTTGAAAGCTGCGTGCTGAAGCCTGACCTGGAGCAGCCTGTGGGATTCAGTCGTGTCCTGCACCTCTCTCTTGCTCCTCCTCCACCTAGGAAGTTCTTGCCAGGTGTTCGTAGGACTTCCTTACTTTTTAAGGTTTTTGTCCAAGTGTCACCTTTGTCAAGGACAGTTTTCTGATACTCTGGCACACTATCTAAAATATTCCAACAGAATCTACTCCCAAATACTTTTTTTCCTTCATAAATCTTACCACCACCAGACACAGTTATTTATGTAGTGCTTCAGTTCTCTTGTAGAGTGTAAAATCCATAATTCGGGAGACTGCTTTATCAATTTCTGTATCGAAGGACACATGGAACGTTATCTGAGGTTTCAAACTAGTCATATATGATTTCCATCCCCATATTTTTTCACTACCTCAAGCTCAGTGATTTTCCCCACTTCTAATCTCATTTTCAAAGCTGATATAGGAGTTTTCATTATCAAGTTGAAGATGAGGGTAGCCCATGCTATCAGCTGAGCCAGTATTTAACACTGAGCCACTAGGACATGCACATATTGTGATAATTTCTCATTTTCTCCATTCCTGCCTAACTCAGTTTCCTCTTTCAATGACTTGCTTATGAAATAATATTTTCTAGAATGTACATTTCTAGACAAATTAGTTTTTATCTATATAACCATAGTAACTGAGATTTTCATAGAGTGTATAGTCAAAAGCCATTTTAATCTAAAATAACATTAAATACGCTTTTAGAATTAAAATGTATTGTGATAACTGTATACATTGGCTTAAGATTTAGGTTAAATACAACAAAGCAAGTATAATAGAAAATTGATTTAGATGGGAAAATCTTTTTTTTTTTTTTTTTTTTTTTTTTTTTTTTTTTTTTTTGGTGGAACCCGGGATTGAACTCAGGTCCTTGAGCTTGCCAGGTGATTTGCACACACCTCAAAGTTTGGGCAGCATTATTCCAAAGATCGCTACCTCTGGCGCTGAGTTGATGGCAAAATCTTTTTTTTTTTT
>NW_004524588.1:18729097-18730365 GCF_000260255.1 Octodon degus
TCTAATTACGGTTAATTTGTTCTGATTTTTTGTTTATACTGCTTTATATTCTTCTGTGTGATATTTAAAATCAGATAATCTCTGAAAATGTTTCTGTAATTTTTTTTTTGCTAAAACACATTTTGCTGCAGCATATATCTGCACTAAGAACCATCATGTATGTCTGTCTTTCTAGGATTCACATGCCTCTGCTGTTTATTGATATGTTATTGCACAATTTTAAATGTCCTCATACATTTTGTCACATTTTCACTTTAGTTTTAATGAATCCAACAGTATTGTGAAACTCAAAGCTTCTACTTGATCACGGTGAAAATCACCAAGTGTGTACTATCAAGTGACAATCACAGGGGCCTGCCAGTTAGCTCAGTTGTTTAAGCACCTGCTAATACAGCGCAGTCAGGCAAAGGATACCACAGTTCGATCCCCAGCTCCACATGCCATACCAGACCCACCCTTAAGGCAGCCTGAGCCAGCCAAAAAAAAATCCTTCACATGACAATCATATGTCAGCCAGCATGTTTCATGTTTAGTCTATATTGCAGTGTGGGAGTTTTGCAAGGAGAACAATACAATACAAGACATATATTGTAAAATCATTTTATAATGAATCACTCCAGAATCATATACAAAGCGTGCAAGAACTGTGTCTACACCCCAAAGACCAAGGAATCCAGTTGAGAACCTGGATCCTAATATCTTGCCTGTGTCAAGCTGAAAACCTAGAGCACATAACAAAGCCTCCCTCCAGTCCCGCTGGAGGTCTAGAGCCCATGACGGTGTCTCAGGTAGGCCTGCTTCACGGATCTGCACTGGGAAGGCGCAGAGGTCAGTGGTGGAAGCTAGAAATCTATGCCAGCGGGATGGAAGATCTGCGCTTGTGGACTGAGGGATCTGAACTGGCCCGACACTCAAGGTAAAAAACGAGCTCCCTAAAAGGTAGCACAGCCTTCCTCAGTGGCAGTGAGGTCCCAAAGCTCCTCCAGGGATGAGGAAAGTGAGTACCTGTCAGGGAAGCCAACATGAAAAGCCCGATTAGTGCACCATCTTCTCCTCCAGAGCAAGGAAGCAATGCCCAACATGGAGCCCAGAGCTCCCCAAAAGTGAACTAGAGCCATCTTCAGCAACAGCGAAGTTCCGAGCTCCTCCTCCAAGAACAGCCAAGTTCACCAGGAAAGCCAATGTGACAAGGTTCCACATGGAAACCAACAGCTCCTACAGCTTCTGACGTCTGATAGCACCCACCACCTCCGCTTAGAGCCTCCCAG
>NW_004524588.1:18730465-18733812 GCF_000260255.1 Octodon degus
GGGATTGAACCCCCAGCTCCTGCATCTGTTTGCAGGCACTTTAATCCACTGAACTATTTGGGGGGCCCTAGATGGGAAAATCATTCAGTAAAATAAGTTTTAGAAATCTTCTCTCTGTAATATTTGGAAAGAATTCATTGTTGTGATTAGCACTTAAAATATCCTGTGACAGAAACATACCTATAATGCTTATAAAGCCTGAAGCATCAGGACTTGAATATTCTTCGCTAGCCTTAGGTCTTCCAGCCCCTTTACAGATTCAGTGATGTATCTTTCACACTAGGTAGTTATGGACAGTCAATGAGAGAGCTAGAAAAAGAGTTTGAAAAGATCAGAATGATAAAAATTGAGATTCGTTCACTCAGAGAATAATATAGAGAAGGACATTATGAAAGTTTCTGTGGGCTGGTGAGATGGCTCAGTGGTCTTCTAAAGCACCTACTTAGAACAAGCTTAGCAAAGCACAGGGACCGCAGTTCAATCCCCCAGCACCACATGCCAGCCAGCCCCTCCCCCTGGTGGGCTGAGCTGGACACACACACACACACACACACACACACACACTAAATAAATAAATAAATGTTTAAAAAAAATAAAAGTCTCTCCGGAAAAAGTTCCCCTTAAAAAAAAAAAAGAAAAAGAAAAGAAAAGAAAGAAAGTTTCTGAGATACGAATCACGGTAGCAGGGTAATAGTCTAGGCTTTTATTAGGGTTTGAGGAGGTCAGTAAGGGTCTAGACCACAAGTGGGTATCTCAGGAATAATTTTCCCTGCATTACTGCACAATTGCTGATTTTTAAACAATATTTACTTAATGATTTGGTACAAGGTCTCACTGCACAGTTCAGACTCGCAGTGATTTTCCTGTCTCAGCTTCTTCAGTGCTGGGATTACAGACATGCACCACTATGCTGGTATCAGTGGCTGGCGTGGTATGTGGTACCAGGGATCCAACCCAGGTCTTTGCACTTTCCAGGCAGGCACTTGGACCACTGAGATAGCTCCCTTCCTGCTGAGCTCCACAAACATCCATACTGTACCTACAGTTATGCATTACAGTTCCAATTGACAAGACCCATCACTTCTGCCTCCCCAAGCCTCTCTACTCTCTTAGATAAAGATATCTGTCTATCCACCATGTCTTTGTGAGATACCCTGAGTCAGAGCTCACCGGGAGAAATGAATAGGTCTTGGGTTTATTTTATTTTGTGATGTTTCTTCTCAGCCTTAGTGCAGTGCTTTATAACTATCTGCCCAGTATTGGTGGATGAGACTGTGTCAGAATTTTGTTTTAACTAAGAGTTTTAATGTTTTTATTATCACAGTGCCTTCTGATTTCTGAAATGCAATGTGGTATCTGTCAATTTCACTCTTCTCAAGGTGTAACTGAATCTAAAAGATTGTTCATTCTTTCTCCCCAACAGTGTTACCTTTTGCTCTACTGGTGTCCCTTCATTTTTGGGACTTGTGTGTATAAAACCTCTACACAGCTATTGAGTAAGAAATACAACTATTCAGTAGGATAAATATAATTTTTCTTTCATTCCAGCAGCATATTTGGAAAGTGAAGTTGAATTTAATCCTATCATTTCGAAGCAGTCAAAGAGAAGAGCACATTGAACACTTTCCACTCCATTTAGTCAGTTTGGCACTGACCATCCTTATGGAAAAGGGTTTGCAAATGTTTCCTAATTATATTTTCTGGAAGGCAAGCCAATTCATGGAATTTGTGCCACCTTGATGTTTTTGTCAATGGCTATCCATGAAGGCCTAAAAACAATGTAAAAATGATTTACAGACTCCAGGAAAAAATTCAAAACCTTTGGACTACCTGTCAGTACTGTGCCTCACATAACTGGCTGTGGGTTTGAGCTCTCTGATTAGGATTCAGATTAGTATCCAGATTAGGATCCAGATCAGGATCCACTTTTTCCATGCATGCACATTGTTCTCTTCCAGGTTTTTATCTATGATTTCCAAACCTGTCTTGCTTGCAATTTGTGTCACTCTACTTTGTGAAACGCATTCCATTCCCAGCTTGTGCTTAAGGCATAATTTAGGTCTCATCATTATTGACAGATAAACTATGTAGAAATATTACAGACAGTCAGATGGGGCTACATCCTTCAGAGACTCGGTACAGAAGTACACATATTACAACTTTGTCTGGAGATGCAACCACAGAAGGCCAGACTGCAAAATAAAGACTGAAAAACCAGGCCTACCTGCCTCCCAAGAGATAGCACTAAATTAAAGATCATACTATAAATTAAAGATTGTATCGCCTGGACCAGTAAACTCTAGGTAGACATCAGTGGCCCAGGTGGGTGGGCAAGACCTCCTGACCCACCCCTTCCTAAAGTGCCCTTTGTTCTTTCCGTGTACACCTGATATGAGACCTTCTTCCCCATCAGATCAATAATACCTCAGTGGCCACACTTGCAATCTTATTGGCTAATCGTAGTTTTAGTGCACATTGTAGCTACCTCATGATTTTGCTCTACAAATCTTGCTTTTAAAAGTGACCTCACTGGCAACCTACTGAGAGATCCTCTCAGGATCTCTCTCTCTCTCTCTCTCCCTCTCTCCATAAGTTTTCTTCTACTTAACCTGCATTGTTCCTTAGAATCCATCCTCTGACTTGGAGAAGGTGAACTTGCTGTGCCTGCCATCTATCAAATTGGGAGCTAAATTATCTCACTCTATCATCATCATTCCCCTAAAGCCACCTTGCTTTTACAGGATTATAGACCAGATTATTTACACATAGTGTATCTCACTGTCAGATTCTATTTCTGTATTGGCCTTCTTGTAAATTTAGACTATTGCCTTCTCTTGGTTTATCATTTTATGTGAAGTTATAAACTGAGGACTAAAGTATGCTACATTATATTATTATTTCTAGGGAAAATAGTGCTAAAATAAAGTTTATCACCAAACAGCGTAGTTGAGTAGTATTGTGCAAATTTTGCAGTTGTGCAGTAATCCATGAGAAAAATCCATGGAGAGCTAATCAGTATAAACTGGAGATTATCTCTGTTAATCTCTCAGTCATCACTTTTGTTTACATTTCTTGAAACATAAATAGATCTCTCTGTAAAAAAAAATAATAATAATAATCACAGCGACCGGGGTTGGATCCCAGCACGTCATGCCAGCCCCACCCCCAGGGCAAGCTGAGACAGTGATTGAGACTGGGCATGGTGGCACGCACCTGTAATCCCAGAGCTTGGGAGGCTAAAAACAGGAGGATCACTATGAGTCCATTCTACATAGTGAGACCCTGTAGACCTTGCCCTAAATTAATAATGATAATAAGAAATGAAAAAGTGGATTATTTGTTAGAAA
>NW_004524588.1:18734057-18736190 GCF_000260255.1 Octodon degus
TAGAATTTGCTCTTCTGCCAACAACCTGAGAATAAAGGTGTCTTTGATTTGACCCTGATAACTCCATGGAACAACAGCGGAAATTATTCATAACATGCAAGACTATTATATCCCTAATGCTAGAAATATGGGGTTACTGAAATTATATGACTTATAAAATTCACACTAGGCAGGTACTGGAGGATTAATTAGACCAAAAAATTTAAATTTTTAATATATGCTTGTGACTCTGACACATGCACAGATGTAGATCTTTGACTACATCCAACAGCATATAAATGCTAAAAAGATGAATTCAAAGACTATATGATTACAAAAAGTTAACTTCTCTTTGATACAAAACCTGAATGCCCTGATTCTAAACAATATTTTAATTCTTAAACACCTTATGTTTAAACATTACCAAAGAAGTTGTATCACATAGTACATCACTCACTGGTGGAAGAGTCCAGTGAATGAATTCAGTGCAAAGGAGAGAAGCCAGCTTCAGACTTTTGAAAAGAGGCTTAAATAATCTCAAAAGACTTCAGCTATGCTTCTACCCCATAATCATTTCTCCACTTTTGTGATTTTTTCCTCAAAGGGGAAAATGAAGATTGCTGCTGATTTCTTCTGCATTTCACAACTCTTTCCAGACTGGCTGGTTGGCCTGACTACACCACGTGACTATCTTCAAACCTGTCACTGTGACAGATGCAGGGATCGCAGACTGGCCGTGTCTCCTTCTGTAAGACTTCAATTTCACATCATTCAGTGCCTTTAGGATAGATTGTTGGAAACCAAAGCAAAGACAACGTCCTGACACCAGAGCGACCTGGAGTGTTTCACGTGGAAAATAAGTAAAACCATCAACATTCTTGGAATCAATTAAGTGGAGGCAAAACATCATGGTGAGGTGCTCACAAGATGCTCCAAAAATGCACAAAAGTTTCCACAAAGCCAATGCCACACCATAAGAAGACCTACAGTGACCACAGAGATCTCTGAAGTAGCAGCAAAGTTTTCTACCCTTGGCGATCCTTAGTGCCCACTGTAAAATAATTAGGGACATGAGAAAATAAGGCAGTAAAGTGACTCCAGATCTGAATTCCCCAGAAACTGATGACGTGGATCCTGAAATAGAGGAAGTTTCTGGCAGGTAACACTAAAACCAAATAGTTAAGAGATTTGAAGATCAAAGAAGAAGCCACCAGATGCAAAAGATTCAATGTGCTGAGAGGGGATGTCAATTATCAGATATAACAGTAAGTCAAAAAGATGCTCAGCAAACATGAAAACACAGTTGATTAAATTAAAGATGGCATCAAAAGATACTACTAACCACTTTAAAAGAGAGAGAGAGAGGTTACAAAAACAGAATCAAAAAGAAATTCTGGAAATGAAAAATACAAGTGAAAGCTACAAAAATAGATGTGGCCTTCCGAGGAAGTATTAGGGCTTGTGAGTGAGAATGATGTAGTGGATCATTTAGTCAGTGATAGTCTAGTAGATCAAGAAACCATGAGATGCTAATCCAGGGGCTCCAAGATGTTGCTCAAACAGCCAGCCTAAGTGTTATAGGAGGAAAAGAAAGACTAAAGAAGAAATCTAAAATGTAAACAATTTATGCAACAAAATTATTGCAGGAACCTTTCAAAATGGAGAGATCAAAATAAGGCATTCAAGTATTGAGAAAGTGAGAAAGGAAACAATCAAAAAAAAAATCTTTGTACAACCCATCGTAGACAAAGTGTCATAAAGACAGAGTATGATAAACACTATTACAAAAAAATGGAATATAATTTACGAAGGCAAGTGTAATGAATTAACAGCAGATTTATCAACAGAAAACTTACAGACCAGAAAAGCATATTGTTAATTTACAATAGTCTGTTCTATAAAATTAAGCCTTCAAAATTCACAGAGAGATGAAGACTTTCAAGAACAAAGCATATCTAAAACAATTTGACAGCCAAAAGCACTTTGCAGAAAATACTTGAGGACATTCTAATCAAAGACAGTGAGCTCAGAGAACAAAAAACATCTAACTGTGAGAATAATTAAACAAAAAGGGGAAAAAGGAATTAGCACTGAACAGATAATAGCATGACACGACAAGACTCAGTGGATACCTTTGATAATAATGTTCGTATA
>NW_004524588.1:18736635-18747296 GCF_000260255.1 Octodon degus
AAGAAAGAAAGAAAGAAAGAAAGAAAGAAAGAAAGAAAGAAAACCACAAACTGAAAGTGAAAGGAAAACGATAGTTCTTTCACCTGAGCCTGAAAGCAAGTAGACACTGGATTTCAAACCAAAACTGATAAGCAGAGAAGGGAAGTACACACTGTAAAGAGAGCAGCTTAATAGGAGGACTTAAGTAGACATGCGTCAAATGTTGTCTCACTCAGCTTGATTAAAGAAAACTTACTGAAAATAAAAAGAAAGAGAGATGGAAATATCCTACAATAGTGTGAAGATCCAACACCTCACTGTTGCAGATAGGCCCACCAGACCCCCACCCCAGTCAACAAGAAAATATTAGAATTGAATCACATCACTGAGCAAACAGATTTAACAAATATGTACAGCATTTCATATACACCAGATACACATATTTTTCCCAGAAACATATAGGCCTCTCTAAAAGACAGAGCATACCTCATGCTATAAAGTATTTTTTTATTTTAAAATGTTGAATTTACAAGGTGTGGAGTGCTGGCCCTGCCCCTGGGTGCGCTGAGATAGTGATTGAGACTGGGCATGGTGGCACGATCCTGCAATCCCGGCTCTTGGGAGGCTGAAAACAGGAGAATTGCTGTGAGTCTGATCTTTGTAGTGAGACCCTGTAGACCCCGTACTAAATACAAAAAAAAAGTTAAATTTACATTAGTACAAGTTTGCAATTTGTAATGATTCCATTCATTGCAGGAAGAAGTTCACAACGTAACACATCCTCACTCTTTTTATTTCCCTTTAGCCTAACTCAAGAACTTAGGCAGCTTTTCATTTGCAAAAGAACTATCACCATTTTTCCTAGTATGTATCTTTTTTTTTTTTTACTTTGAATTATATACTTCCTGGGTTCCTCATATAAGAGAAACAATAAGGTACAGTGTTTCTGATTGATTTCACTTGACAATATTGACCTAAGGTACATCAATTCTTCTACATGTGAATTAGTTTTCTCCTTTTATGCTACTATACAGTACTACTCCATTGTATGTGAGCTGAATGTCATATTTATCCTAGCCATTCATCTAATGCTACTCTTTCATCTCAGTTACTCTTTTCTCATAACTGGGACATATACATGACACACAAAATGAAGGAATAAAAAGTTTATTTACCTCATAGTTAATAGAGGTTTCAGTACATTCCTGCCTGGCTCCAAGGCAGACTGGTACATGGCAGAGAGCCACAGCTCAGGGCTGCAGCAAAAACCCGGAGCAAAATGAAGGAGTAGCTGGAACAATGGCAACAGAGAGCCAGTACGTCTCTCTTTATCTCGTACGTTAGCATTCATCCTAATTGCCCCAGGCTGGGTATAGCACTCACACCCACAATCCCAGCAGCACACAGACCCATCATCCCATCATTGGATCATGAATTAATCAAACTGTAGAAGTGTGACTCAGTGACTGCATGAGGCTTTGGGGGGACAAATACACACAAGCGATAATGTGGACAGATGGGCCAATTTCAAATTCAGCTGTTATGAGTTGTGCTACAAACACAGTTATGCACGCATCACAATAATATGATGGCTATAACTCTTTTGGGAAAGTACTTTGAGAAGAGTTGAATTGAACTGAATTCATAATTTTAATTTTTTTTCCTAAAAATTTATTTGTTTGGTACAGGGTCTCACTATGCAGCTGGGAGTCATAGAGATCCTCCTGTCTCAGCCTCCCCAGCACTGAGATTATAGGCATACAACATCATGCCCAGTTTCAGTGGCAGGCATGGCACAAGGCCAAGATGGCATGCGCTACCAGGGACAGAACCTGAGTCTTGGCACTGGCCAGGCAGGCACTTAGACTATCTCCCTGGCCCTAATTTTTATTGTTTTGTGAAATCTCTATATTGATTTCTTAGTGGCTGTAGACATTCCCGTGAACAGTGTAGAAGGGTTTCTTTTAACCGCCTTTCCCTCATACGCCACTTTTTAATTTCGGGTTAACTATCATTCTTTCTGGAGTAAAGATAGAATCTCAGTTGTTTGAATTTGCACTTCTCTAATGGCCAGAGATACTATTTCTTTTTTCATGTATTTATTGTCCATTTGTATTTCTTCTGATAAGGGTCTATTCACTCAGATGCCTATTTTTTAATTAGGTCTTTTATTTGGAGGGTCTAATTTTAAAAGTATTTCTACATTATAGATATTAGTCCTCTGTCTAAGGAGAGAACAGTAGGTAATTTTTTTTCCTGTTCTTTAAGTTGTCCCTTGACTCTGTTGCCTTCTCCTCAGAAAGTCCTAACCTATCTCTATGCCTTCAAAAGTGTCACCTATTTGGTTTTCCACATCCTATTTTAACAGTTAGGTCTTTATTCTTTATAGATTTTACTCTATTATATGGCGAGGCATATGCATCTAAATTCAATCTCTTGCACATGAACAGTTTCTCCAGCTCCATTTGTCAAGGAAGCTCTTTATTCTTTATTGTGTGTTTTGGGGTTATCTGGCCTTTGATGTGGCTGTGATTGTTTTTACATTTTGAATTCTGTTTCACAGATCTGCACATCTGTTTTATTGTGAGTACCATGCTGTTTTTAACACTAAAGCTTTGTAATATTGCTTGAAATCCAGGAATGTGACGCTTCCTGATTTGTTCATATTGTCCAGGACAGCTTTTGTTGTTCTGGGTCACTTCTGGGTTCTTAAGAATTTTACAATTATTTTTATCTACTTCTGTGAGGAATTCTATTGATACTTCAATTTGTATAGCAGTAAATCTATATACTAGTTTTGGTAGTATGGCCATTTTGATAATATTAGTTTTGTTTATCCGTGAAGAATAATATCTTCCCATTTTCTGATATTCCTTTAAATTTTCAGCATACTATAATTTTTACTACCTTATTTTTATGCTAAATCATAAGTATTTTTTCCTAAAGCTATAATGAATGTCACTATCTTCCTAATTTCTTTTTTTTTTTTTTTTTTTTGGAACCGGGGATTGAACTCAGATCCTTGTGTTTGCCAGTCAAGCGCTTATCCTACTGAGCCATCTCCCCGACCCCTATCTTTCTAATTTCATTCTCAGAGGGTTCCTTATTGGAGCACAAGGACAGTGTTGATTTTTGTCTCATGTTTTGTGTGTTGATCCAGTATCTGCAATATTAGAGAATTTATCACTTCAAGGACTCTTGATGGGAGTTCTATGTCTTTTATGTGAAGCCTTATGCCACCTGTGAATAAGGACACTCTTGCCTTCTTCCTTTCCTATAAGTCTCTCTTGCATTTATTTCTCTTACCTAGTAGCTCTGGCCACAATTTTACTTAGTACATTGAATACAGCAGTAATAGTGGACGTTCTTGTCTTATTCCTAGTTTTGGACAGAAAGCTTTCAGTAGTTCCCATAAATACAACATTGGCAGTAAGTTTGTGATTAATAGCGTGTCACATTTAGGCAAGATTATTCTATAAATATTTTCTTGGGGATTTTGAATAAATGGATGTTAATTTTGCAAAGATTTTTTTCTGAATCTATTGAAATGGTCTCTTTTAATCCTTACTTCTGTTTAAGGGATTTATTTCAATTTATTGATTGATTTGTAGGTGTTGAACCATCCTTGCATTCCTGGAATGAAACTTACTTCAACCAGATTGAATTTACTTGATCACTTTGATGTTTTTGTTATACTCGGCAGGTATTTTGATGAGGATTTTTGCATCTATGTTTATTAATGAGAACAGTTTACAGTTTTGTTGTCATTCATTTGTTTCAGTTGGGTCTTTGGTGGTCTGATTTTGGAATCAAGCTAATATCAGCTTCCAGAAATGAGTTTTGTGGTATTCTTTTCCTTTCAATTTTAGTATAGTTTTAAGAGGATTGATATTAGATATACATTTTAATGTCTTGTAGGTTTCAGTGGTGAGATCATCAATTCCAGGGCATTTTTTAGTTGATAGGTTTGTTTCATTACTAATTCAATTTAATTGCCTATTATTATATTGCTGCAAATTATTATATATTTTTAATTCTGTTTTCTACATTTCAATGACTCTCAGCAATCTACTCTGTTCCAGTAATTCAAATGATTTTTTTTTACATTTCTCAATTTATTGAATAAAGATTTTTGAGGGATTTGCATAGGAATTCTCCCTGTTAGCAGTGCCCATTGAACTTCCACCTTTTTCATTTTGATTTAATTTCACTTATTCTTTATTTTAATAAAATTGTCTAGCTGCTGGTTTTGTTTATATCTTTGAGAAACAAGCTCTTTAAATCATTGATTCCTTTTATGTTTTTATTTCAACTTTACTCATTTCTCTTATGACTTTTATAATTTTCTTTCTTTACTAGCAGTGAATTTGGATTGTTCTTAGTTTTATAAACTCTGAGGTTTTATTTATTTGAGTTTGATCTCTTTTGGTGATGTAAAATATCCACTGCTATAAACATCCAACTTAGAACTGGTTTTATGTCCCATAAATTCTGTATTTCTGCTGGTACCATCATTTGATTATGAGAGCTGTCTTATTTCTTCTTTGATTTCTTCCATGATTCATTATTTATTCAAGAGTATATTATTAATTTCCATGTGTTTTCAGAATCTTTCCTTTTGTCATTGATTTCCAGTTTTATTGTGATATGATGTAATAATATTTATAGAATGATTTTTAAAAATTGTTATTTAAGCATGTTTTAAGTTCTAGTATGTAGTGTTTTTAGAAAAATGTCTTTGTGCTGGTAAATAGGATGTGTATTCTGTTATTGTTTTGTGAAAAACTCTATAAGTAACTATTAAATCCTTTTTTTTTTTTTTTTTTTTTTTTTTTTTTGAACCAAGTCTTACTATGCAGTTCAGCCTGGCCTTGAGCTCACTTTGCAGCCCAGGCTGGTCTCAATCTCACAACAACGCTCCTGCCTCAGCTGAAATTACAGTCATGTTATACCACACCTGGTTTACTAATTCCTTTGTTGAATATTGTAGTCTATTTCTAGTATTTCTTTGTTAGTTTTTGTATAGTAAACATATTTTCAGTAGTAGTGAACAACCCCCATAGCAGAGTTGATTTTTATGTGAGCTTTTATATCTTGTAGTGTTTTTTTATGAAGTTGGATGTACCAGTATTTAGTACATATATCACCATTATTATCTCTTCCTTTTGAATTCTTAACCAATATGTAGTGACTTTATTTGACTTTTCTGATTAATACTAACTTGCAGTCCACTCGGTCTTAAAATAAGACACGTTCTCCCTGGGCTTTTTCTGCTTGGGCTTGTGGGGAATAGGGTATGATTTTTCCTTTCTCTGTTTTTTGTCTATATATTTCATTTTGGAATATGTGTGTTTCTTCTATGCAACATAATATTGCATTTGGTTTTTCATCCAATCTGCCTATATGTTTTTTGATTGGAGAATTGAGATTATTTACACTGAGAGTAATTACTGATATTTACTTACTCACATAACCACTTTATTTTCCTACTGATGATTCCTTTCCCCCATCCATTTAATTTTCACACACCACTAGATACATTCACCTTACTATACATTTTTAGCATTGTTAGCTTTGATATCTCTCCTGAAGATGTCCCTGAGAAATTTTTAGGCCTTTCCTTGGCAGTCGTGCATTTCTCAAAGGGTTCTTTCTCATGGAAATTCTGTATCTGTCCACCAATTTTGAAAACAGAATTGCAGGATATGTTAATCTCTGTTGGAAGTTGTTTTTTTCTTTTAGATCTTGAAACTATTCACTCCAATCTCTACTGGATTCTAACATGTTCACAACTTAGGTGTGTTTTTCATGGTGCTCTGCTGGGAAGACCTGAAACACTGGTGTCACAGCATGGCTGTCCCATCAGAGGGAAAGGGACAATTTCATTGGGTGGTATAAGAAATGCATATTTCATTGGTGGTACAAGTCCACGGGAACATGTTAAGATTTGTGTTGAAAAGTCTGCTACAAACTGAATGGCTTTATCTTTATAAGCAATTTTTGTTTTACTCTAATAGCTTTTAAAAATCTAGCGTTGTGTTAGAATTTTGTGTTCGGACTATCTTGTATCATGGGAAGTTCTTTTGGCTTATTGCTCTTTTTCACTGCTGTATTCAACTACCTATCTGGTAAATGCTTTCTCTACACTTAGAAACTCTTTCGCTATGATTTTTCCAACAAGCTTTTTATATAGTTCTGATTGTTTTATAATTTTTCACCCCACTTCCAATTGATCTTAGATTAGTTTCTTTGCATTGTGCACCATTGGTTGGGTCCATTTCTGCTGATATGTTGTTGCATTTAGGACATCTCTGAGTACCCTTCATCAGCCTTGTGTTTTCCTTCTGGTTCTACTTACACAGGTCACTTTCACTTCCCGAACTTCAATAGGATTTTATTTTTAATCTCCTCCATTTCTTTCTGTTACCTTTCTATGGATCTTAATTCTTTGCTGAAATGTTTCATATCATCTTATCTAACTGAGGCAACTTTTTAAAGCTTGTGTCTTTGTTAAGATGAATGAACATTTTATTAAACTCATTATAGTTAGTTATATTGTCTTTAGGTTCACAAGAATACAGTATATTTGACCTACAACCCAGTTCTCAAGAAATTAATGTTTTAGAGCCAGGGAGATGGCTCAGTGGAATAAGCGCCTGCCTGGCAAGTGCAGGGTCCTAAGTTCAATCCCCAGTACCACCAAAAAAAGAAAGAAAGAAAGAAAGAAAGAAAAGAAAAGATCAATGTCCTGGGCTAGCCAAACAGCTCTCCCCGTGTGCTGTGCTGAGCCCCACCCCTGGGGTGCACTGAGATGGCCATTGAGACTGGGCGTGGTAGTGTGCACTTGTAACCCTAGCTCTTGGGAGGCTGAACACAGGTGGATCACTACAAGTCCGATCTAAGTAGTGAGACCCTGAAACCCAGTATGGTGGCACACACCTATAATCTCAGCGCTGGGAAGGCTGAAACAGGAGGATAACTATGAGTTTGAGCTCAACACTAAATATTTAAATTATAGAATTTTTCCCTAGTTTTGTGTAGACTACTATTTGTAACTTTTCTGTAAGCACGTTAGATCTCTATGTCACTATCAAAGAAGAGATAATATCTATTTGCCAATGTTTTCTTCAATTTCTTACTCCAAATGCTGTAACTGTTAGTACTGGGCTGCTTCATCTTGTTAGGGTGATATATATATATATATGAATGATACTATGGATAAGCTTATTTTCCTCATTTCTCTCTTGGTAGGTTATTTGTTATAAAGGCACATTATGATTTTTGTTTCTTCATTTTGTATCCTGCTAATATTTTTGTGTGAGTTTATCATCTAATGTTCTTCTGGGAGAAAAGACACTAGGTACCTCTACTAGGCACACCTTCACAGCATGTGGTACCAGAGATCAAACCAGGTCTTTGCTTGCCAAGCAGGCACTATCGCGCCAGCCCAGAACCTGTCTTAATAACTATGAAAACATTCAGTGAGGGCCGGCCAAGTAGCTCAGTGTACTAAAGTGCCTGCAAGCAGGAGCAGGGGTCGGGGGTTCGATTCCTCAGGGCACACTGAGAGGCCAATTGAGACCAGGCATGGTGGTACACACCTGTCATCCCAACTCCTAGGAGGCTGTAAACAGACAGATCACTACGAGTCCAATCTAGTAGTGAGACCCTGAACACCCTGTAGAACCTTTCCTAAAATACAAAAAAAAAAAAAAAAATTCAGTGAAGTAAATGGGTCTTTCTTATCTGCAGTTTAATTTTCCTTTTTTCAGTTTTTATTGACTATAATGGATAAATAAAATGATAGATGTTACACAGTGTCATGTTTTGTGATGCTTATATGTTGTGAAATTGTTACTACTAATAAGCTAATTAACATATCCATCAGCTCAAATACTTATAACGAGTATCTTAATTTCTTCCACTTAGAAACATTTCATAATACCATGAAAATAAAAAATATAATAGCACAAACTTAAGAAAAACTATTTAAAAAAGGAAAATGATTACATCACTTTACTCTGAGACAAATTTTAAAAAGTGATCATGATTCAAGATAATTTCTTCATATCACTATAGATTAATATACTTTTTAAAATAAAAAAATTAGCAATGCCACATGCACTATTTTGTAACCTAGGATTTCACTGGTCAGAGTGTAGTGAACCCCTTTTCACTCTGATAAGTTCTTATCAATACCATGATCCCTTCCCTATATAATTAGTAACTATTTCTTCACGTCTCTGTTAGCCTCCCTTCCTCCCTGCCTCCTTTCCTTCTATTTATCTAGTGCTGGTCTCCCTTCTCCTTCTATGTCATCTTATTTGGGTTCCACACTAGGGAAAACATGTGGTACTTTTCCAAGCAGAGCTAGTTTCACTGAGCATGAGGATTGCACCCCGTTCCATCCGTCTTCCTGTAGATGGTACAATCCCATTTTGCTTCATAACGGAACCATTCCCTGTTGTGTATCTGCCGTATGTTCTTTAGTCCTTCATCTGTTGATGGACATCTGGGACGACTCCACGGATGCACTGCTGTGAATAGCACTGCCACGTATAGGCGTACAGGCCTCACTATGGTACTGCTGACTTTAATTCCTTCTGGTATATTCCAAGGAGTGCTGTGGTTGGATTGGTTTGATCAAATTGCAGCTCTATTGTTAGTTAACAGTTTTCTTTTCTTTCATTTTTGTTACTGAAAACAAAATACTCTACCCATTAGCTGTCATTTTCCAATTCTTCTCACTTAAATCTAGGCAATGACTGAGGTATGTTCTGTCCTTCATAGATGTGCTGGATTTTCAACTGGTGGTCAACTTGTAACACTCAATTGAAGTAAACCACCAAAGTGCTGTGTACGGGAGGTCCATCTGAAGAATCTTTTTTTTAATTTTTTTGTATTTTAGGGAAGGATCTACAGGGTGTTCAGGGTCTCACTCTAGATCAGACTTATAGTGATCAACCTGTTTACAGTCTCCCAAGAGCTGGGATTACAAGTGCATGCCACCACCCCAAGCCTCTACCTGAAGATTTTTGACAGCAGCATAAAAGGCAGAAGTAGAGAGGAAGAGTAGAGGTAGGGAGCTGTTTATGCTCTTGGAGGAGCTTGTTACTCATGTTTTCCTCAAGGAGATCTGGACCCTGTTGTCACTAAGAATGGCAATGGAGCACTTTGAAGGAGCTCTGGTCCTCATCTTCAGCATTGCTTCCTGGCTCCAGAGGGGAAGATGGTGAACTGCTCAGCCTTCTGGTGAAATTCATCTAGCTGCTTTCCTGATGGGAACTCAACTTTTCTCCTTACTGGAGGAGATTAGAACCTCTGTTGCTGGGGATGCTGTGGTGCCTTTCAGGAGCGCTCTGCTCCTTACTCTGGGCGTTGCTTCCTGGCTGCATTGTATGTCCCTCAGCCTGCTGTCTTCTTCCCGCTGATGCAGGCTTTCTAATGTCCACCACTCACCTTTGTGCCTTCCCTGCACCAATCCTTAAAATCAGCCTATGAGACATTGTTCTGGGCTCTGGGTCTTCAGCTGGACTCACGCAGGACCTTATTGTAGGGTCCAGCCCTCAGTTGGATCTTTGGTCTTTTGTGTATGGGCAGGTTTCCTGCACTCTTATGTGTATGACTCTTTGGGTAACCATTATAAAATAATTCTATAAACTGTGTGTCCTATATTCTTCCCTTGCAAATTCCAAACTACAACAGTAGAGTTGCCAATTCAGGGATTTTTTTTTTTTTTACTTCAAAATAAAGCATGATCATAGTATAATAAAGAAATTCACATATCCAAGGATCTGTAAGCCGGCAAGACAAGTTCTCATATCACGCCTGCATGAAACTAGAAACTGACTGCAGAAACATATTAGAATAAATCACTTTTTCCTTCTCTCTTTTCTTCCTATTACCACTTTCATATGAGGAAAACTGTATGTCATTCGACCTCATGTGTCTGATTTACTTTATGGTTTCAGAGTAAATCCACTTTCCTACAAACACCTCAAATCTGTCTTTCTTTATGGCAGAGCAGTATTTCTGTATAAATCCTCCTTCTTCTCTATACATTTATTTACTTATCAGCATATAGGCTATTTCCAATATTTGGCTAGATTGAATTGCCCTGCTCTGTACATGGGCATACATACAGCCTTGAGGTATGATGTTTATAATTCTTTTGAGAAGATACTCAAAGGGGCGATTGGATAGCTGGATCAAAGGGAAATCCTGTTTTTAATTTTTGAAGGAACCTCCGTACTGATGACTAAAGTGGTTGTGTCAGTTTACACTCCCACCAACGAAGCCAAAACTGTCCTTTCTCCCCCAACAACCTCGCTAATGTTTGCTAGTCATTGATTTGCACATAGTAGCCATTTCCGCTGAGGTGAGATGGAAGATTTAGTCTCTCATTCAGTGTTTAACTCTGACTCACAAACACTAGATGGGAAATTTCAGAAATAAACAATTCATGCCTGTATAATGTGATCACAGCACATTGTTGTGATCATTCTCTTATTATTAGTCATTAATTGCTTAGTACACTTAATTTATAAATAAAATTTATTGTGCTTAGTTATGTATAAGGAAAAAGTGTATATAGTGATTGAGACTCAGTACTATCTGAAATCTTGAGCATTCATTCAAATGTATTTCTCACTGACAAAGGTAGACTAGTGTACATAAATAAA
>NW_004524588.1:18747445-18751448 GCF_000260255.1 Octodon degus
AAAGAAAAGAAAGAAAGAGCCGGCCAAATAGCTCAGGGGATTAAAATGCCTACTTAGGCAGAACAGTAACCTGGGTTTGCTCACTGAGAAGGCGATTTTAGAGTGGGCATGGTGGCATGCACCTGTAATCCCAGCTCTTGGGAGGCTGTAAACAGACAGATCACTACAAGTCCAATCTAGTAATAAGACCCTGAACACCTTGTAGATCCTTCCCTAAAATGAAAAGAAAAAAAAAATCTAGATTAGAAATTGCAAAATTATTGTATTATTATTATTTATTTATTTATTTATTTATTTTTTGACACCAATAATCCAACTCAGGAGCTCATGCTTGCCAGGCAGGTCCTTGCAACCAAGCTGTATCCCTGGCCCCACTGAAAAATTATTAACTAAATCTCCATGGGCAATTTTTCCTTTCAGAGTTGGCGCAACTAAGCAGAGTGTATTCTAAATTTACTTGGAAAAATCCAACTTCGAATAAAGCTAAAAAGTCCTCCTTGGGTAACTTCATTGAAATGCTGCAGTCATCTAGAAGCCGTAATACCTAGTATATTAGTATATTTTTGGCCTTAATCTCTAGCTATTTCAATCAATATAATATTAATAACTGAAAAGGAGATTTAATATCCTTAAAGGAAAAGAAATGTTTGAGTATATGTGAGAAAGAGGATATGAGACAGATAAACAACACAAGAACAGGAAGCAAGGATATCTGTAGCCAGCACCGTATCACTCATCAACACAGTCTGCACAATCCCATATATTAATAGCTGAAGCCTGAAACTGAAACATCCCCCACACATGTGCCTTTTATTTTGAGTGCGAGCTCACTATACGCGAAGTTTAATTTAAGCAATAATCATAAGTTCTGTTAGAGACGCAACTAGGAATGAGCGAGAATGACATGAAGAATCATGTGGCCCCCCAAACACAACCCAGGAAGAGACACATTAGCCACAGTTTGAGCCCTATCCTGCCTGTCTCTTCCCTACCCCATATGAAAAGTGAAACAGGACAAAATGTTTGATTCAGTTGATTAACTATAAAATATTTGTGAAGCAAGTATGTTGGGGTTCATTCAAATGACTTTTCTGCAATGCTGGGTTTTCTCTCAGTGTAAGTGTGTCAATTTCACTCATAAACATACACAGATTCCCATGATAGAAAGACATGATGAGTTCATAGACAGCTGAAGGCCTCCAACAGGCCTCTTGCTCCTGATCATACTCTAAAACGTTGGTAGCTATGACATTTATTCAGCAATTAGTTTTTACTGTGCATGACCGGCCTTTCTCCGTCATTCTTCACAAAATTCTTATAATCATTCCCATAATCATTTTTATAACCATTGGAAAGATAAGCACAATCAACAATCTGCCAGGCCAGGGAGATGGCTCAGTGGAATAAGCGCTTCCCTGGCAAGCGCAAGGGCCTGAGTTCAATCTCCAGTTCCACCAAAAACAAAACAAAAAAAAAAAAAACCAGCCAATGTAACTTCCAAAAGCCTTGCAGAAAGAAAAGCACAAAGCTGAGATTTGACTTTTAGTCAATTGACTTAAAGAAAACCTTTGAAGTCTAAACAATGTTATTTCTTTTTGTTTGTTCATATTTTCATCAGAAGCTATTTCTTAGGATATGCTATATGAGACTCAAAATCTCTAAACATTTCCTCTTTATTCTTCTTGGAAGACAACTTGCTTATTATGTTTGTTACACCATAAACTATCATTGTTCATCACCTTAAATGTAAAGTCTCTTTTGTTCTCTGTCAATTTTCACAACATTTTTTCTCAAATCGTTTATTTGTAGTAATTTATGATGCTTGTTTTTTTATATACCAGAAAATGGAGATTCAGAACCACACCATATTTGGTCAGCGTCAAGTTATAAATTCTCAGAAGCCAGATTTAATCCGGCCTTGGTGACATGCTGCCTCTTTGGTGATCCACGTGAGCGTTTTGAAATTTCAAACAATTCCTCTGCCTTGTTTTTCTGCTGCTGCCATTCTGAGAAAGATATTCCCAGTTATCCAGTAGTTTAAGCAACTATTTTTCTGTCATTAATGACAACTAGCCAAAGCAAAAAATCTCTTCATGATAGCTTTCTAGGTCAAATGACTGGGGCTGGGGAGATAGCTTAGTGGAATAAGTGTTTGCCTGGTAAGCGTAAGGTCCTGAGTTCAAACCCTGTTACCACTAAAAAAAAAAAAACCCAAAAACTTGATCAAATGATTATAAGAGTTGAATCTGAATATATATATATATATATGCATACACTTATATGGTACATAGATATGTATATTGTCACATATCAAATGTATGTATAGTTACCATATATGACTATATAAATATGTATACCAACTACCTGCTTTGTAAATTATTGTTAGTGGGATTGTATTAATATTAATATGTCTTTATTAAAGGCTATTGCATTTTAAAGATATTTAGTCAAATATAATATATAGCCAAATGCAAGACAGTCAAATATTTCAGTCTAAAATACTTTTTATTTCTTTAACACTTAGTGGCTATTTTTTTCATTTTTAAATAGCAGATGATAAGGGAGTTTGAGCAAGGTTCTAATAAGAAAAAAACAAATAAGCCATTATAGAATAACTTGAGACTATGACAGGTATGTTATGCTGTTCTTTGTTTTGTATATATGTGAAATTTTATTTTAAAACAGATATTTAACAATTTTTGTTAAACTTACCATGGTTTTAGTCCTTTTCTGTGTATAGTAGAGGTCTAGCATAGACACTGACTTACTCTTAATATCATTATTTAAATGCTATTCTATCTTTGGCCTGAAGAATAACATTAAAATTTAGTTCCCTGTCAGTAGTACTTGGAGGAAAGAAATTAAGTGCTAAAATACTGTGCTGAAATAAAGGAAATCAGCTCTTCAGATACATTAAATATATGTAGTTTTCCCTAATTATACAGTTAACAAGAAATTGTTAAATTCATAGTTACATTTTGAGTTTCTCATCATTTGATTTTCATTTTTATCTTAAAGGATTTCTAATATGTTGAGCGCTCTGATTCATCCAAAGCTTAGTATCTAGTCTTTTTATGTTGTGTGTTGATAAGACATAGAACGTTTGGACACACACACTGCTCCGATCCGTGTCTTGTGGAAAACAGGAGGAGGGTAACCATGGCTACTGCTTGGCATGTTGCAAAAAAGCTCAGTGCATTGTCACAAAAGGGACAGAAGTTCAGGCATCCTATTCATCTGCTTTGTTCCACACATTCTTCTTTGCTTCGACAAAACATTCGGAATGAGGTGTGACTGCTTGGAGATCTCTTCTTTGCCATTCCCCTCTCCTCACAACAAAGGGATACGCAGGCATTAAAAACCTGACTTTTGTGCAGTCAGCTCATTAGTGACCAAGTTGAATGAAGTTTAAAACACTCTTTTAACTTTAAGCTTCTCCTAGCCTAGAATAAGTTGTAGGCTTGGATAACAGGAGAAAAATTTTGATCTTCTGTGGAAGAATACATCTGTACTCTGCTATTATTGTGAGCTGACTTTGGCCCCTTCCTCACACAAAAATTTTGTCTTGTTGAAGTCCTAGTCTCTAGCACCTCAGAATTTAACGCTATGTGGAGAATGTTAGAAGAGGTGATCAAAATGAGGTCCTTAATCTAAAATAACTAATGTCCTAATAAGGAGAGGAGATTGGACACAGACGTTATGCAGGAAAGACTGTGAAGACATTGAGACAATAATTGTTATGGACTGACAACTTGGGGGCAAATTGTAATACCCGGTTGAACCAAATCAGCACCATGCTGGGTGTAGAAGTCCCACCTGAGGACTGTTGACAACAAGAACAACAACACCACACACACACACACACACACACACGCACGCACGCACGCACGCACACACAAACAACTGGAGAAGGAGAGGTGTGCTGTTAGTTATCCTGGAGGAGACTGTCATACTGGCTTTCCTGGTATGAGTCCAGCATCAAGGCACGTGGGACCTCCTTGCC
>NW_004524588.1:18752593-18753823 GCF_000260255.1 Octodon degus
TGGGCCGGGGAGATAGCTCAGTAGAATAAGCGCTTGCCTGGCAAGCGCGAGATCCTGAGTTCAACCCCCGGTACCACAAAAAAGAAAAAAAGAAAAGGAAAAAGAAAAGAATGGCATAGCAGCTCAAAAGGAGAAGTGGCTTGGGAAGGTTCTTAATCCATAGCAAGCTCATCACTGGATAAGTGCGCTGCATATAAGGAGCACAAGGCTATGATGCAACCACCTTTCCAGTGCATGAGAATTCTACGGGACACTAGATCTAAAGTATAAGATGAGGCCTGGAAATGGCTCAGTGGAATAAGTGCTTCCTTGGCAAGTGCAAGGGCCTGAGTTCAAGCCCTCCCAAAAGAGTATAAGATCATATACAAGGGTGGCCTATAGTGCAGAAGAATATGTAAATCACAGGCTCTGGAGCCAGAAAACCTGTGATCAAAAGTGATCATGTTCCACAATTAAACAATATGCAAGTTTAAAAGAATCTCTTTCCTTATATTCTTTTCCTCTTGAGATGGGATTCACATGTATCTAACTTAAGTATCTGAAGGAAATAGGCTTTGTAAAGGGCTGAAAAACAGTGCCAGGCAAACAATACTAGCTTTTAATACTGTCCAATCAGAGGAACCACAAGACCATAAATGTGTAGCCCCTTCAGACTACTGAATGTGTTCCTGGTGGGATTTCTCTACACAAGTACATAGTAGGTATGAATTAGCACTCAGGCATTCCAACGCCAGATCCAGTAAGAACAAATGCTTTGTCATATGGATTCCTCACACATTTTTACTCCACTAATTTCCTACAAGTTTGCATTTACCTTGATGCAAACTCACTAAAAGACTTGCATCTTTGTTTTATGTGTCTAATTCTGCAATCTTATCACACAATACAGTTAAATAATTTCACAATAATACATATATTTTATAGCTATCTTTATGCATTTACCAATTAATGATATCAATCTCTTAACTAAGATAGCAAGTTAAGTTTTTTACTTGGAAACATTTTAGGTAATATCTCATTATTAAGAAATCATCCATCATTTCTTTGGTAAATGCTACTATACTGCCACAGGTTATGTTTTCTGCTGTCTTCCTTGGCATATAACACAGAAAATTTTTATGTTTTTAGAGTTTTACCATAGAATTTAAAATCTCTCTCTCTCTCTCTCTCTCTCTCTCTCTCTCTCTCTCTCTCTCTCTCTCCTCTCTCTCTCCCCTTCTCCCTGAAGTT
>NW_004524588.1:18754978-18764635 GCF_000260255.1 Octodon degus
AGTATAAATAAATGACTGATCTTAAACATTTAATTCTCAATAAACTGGGAATAGCAAGTATAGCCCCAACTCATGGAGCTGTAAAATAGACACTAATATTTCAAACATAATTATTCCACTTGCGTAAAAATGTATATCCCCTATGTATAATCGATATTTAAAATGATGGCTATTTTATTAAAGAATATAAGTATAACTGCATCTTCAGTACAGAATATAGGACCTACATTTGCTGTCACACTTGAGACCCATGATGGACCTCCTGCCTTCCATTCGTGTATCCTTGTCTCTTGCCAGAGCTGTCTCCCAACCAGTTTGCATATACTCATCTTGTGCACTTATATTACTTCATGGCAAACACACCCCAAAGCACCATTCTGATTTTTAGGTGAGTGTGAAATGATTAACCCTGCTGTTGCTCAACTACTCAAACAAGCTCTCCTCTCACCTACCATCAGCCCCTTCTAAAACTCACCTCAGGCTCCTTCCCCACCCCTTACCTGCAAAGCAATTGCATCTTTACAAGCTTCCTTTGCAGGCTGCCTTGTGAGGAAACCAAGTTATAAGGTGTAAGACACTCTTGATTCACCAAGCTCCTGCCTACAGAGAGAGCACATGGGATGTAACAGAAAGAGAATTGGGCTGGCCAAATAACTCAGGGATTAAAATGCCTGCAAGCAGGTGCAGGGGCCAGGGGTTCAATCCCTGCACCTGCTGTGCTGGCCCTACCCCCAGGGTGCGCTGAAACAATTGAGACAGGGCGTGGTGGCACACACCTGTAATCCCAGCTCTTGGGAGCCTGTCATGAGGCAGATCACTATGAGTCCACTGAACACCCTGTAGACCTTTCTCTAAAAAAAAGAGAGAGAGAATGGCAGAGCCTTACAGAACCTATGGAAAGGCGTTGGTATGTGGGGAACCACTCAGACTGCTTCACAGTTCAGGATATCTAAGGACATGTGAGGATGTGACCGTGACTGTCTAGTACAGGTGCACAGTGGGACACAGTTATGTAACCATGACCTAGTCCAGGTAAACACCTGTGTGCTGGTTAAGAACACCATGTAAGAATGTAAATATGAGATAACAACCTATATAAGAATTATAAAATAATTCTCATAAGAAATAATTTTATAAGAACTATAAAATAAAGACGTGAGAGGCTCTTGTTATTGCTCTTGCTCGTGTGTTCTTCTGCTCTGCCCCATGCTGCCTGCTGGTGTTGCTGGTGCCCTGCACACGTGTGTTCTTTAACCTTGGGACATCATCCAAAAACATCTCCTTTGGGTCCTCAGCATGGGCAGACAGGTATCATAGCAATGCCACATCACCTGGGATGTTGTCTTCTATACCTCCAATAACTTCTTAAAATTTTATCTTTCCAGTTCTTCTCAAATCTATTTCCTTATTAATTTTGTCATCCTGAAGGTCATATATGAGTTGTTCCCTTCCTGTTGCCACAGTTTTTATGCCAGACAATTGGGATAAGCTTTCCTTTTTGTCCCCTCTACGTACAGGTGGCCTTGTCATAGATCCTTCATTGCTTCTCACTTGTAAAGTCAAAACAACCACTACCACAAATTCATGGTAAAGTGAATCATTTAGCAAAACTTCATACATATTTGTTTTGATTAGCCATCATGCCATTTGATGATTTTACGCATTGATAACGCAATTTACAATGACTACCTTAAGGTCATAATGCGATACAGGAAAGGTAGTATCATAAAGATTATGTATATCATGGTTGACAATAAATGTAAAACTAGTTTTCTGATGAGAAAAAAAAAGAATCTTGAGTTTGGACAAGCTCCACCAATGAGTGCTATTATCACAAATGACTTTGCAAGAGACTTTTCTAGCAAACACAAATGAAACCCATGCACATATATACATGCGCATACACTTGTACTATGGTTGCACGCAACACACTTAGGTTTCTTGGCGGCCCTAGATGATTTTAATCTTGAGTTGGCAGTCAACTAAAATCCTGAAGAACTGTTTTCAACACATTGCTGTCAAATTCTCCTGCAAATATTGATTACTATGCCACATAGTAGCTATTTCTCTTAGCTTTTGTTGCCTTAAAAATTTATAAGCACACATTTTTGTCTTTGTGAAAGTAAGAAAACGTTAGAGAGAATAGTGCTTAAGGAAGAATCCTATATAATCATTCTACCATCCGAGTCTACTCTCAACCAAGTCTGAAATACTTGATTTTTCTGTCATCTTGCTTATCTTTCTCCAAATAGTAAGTTAATAAATTAAAAAATATTTTAATATTGTTTTCTGGAACTTAAATGAGACTTCCGTGCTCTCCCCCTACTTCTCAAGGCATACGTGATCTGTTGCAAAGGCCCAGAGCATTAGGGTAATCTGTCCATATTAACTCTGCATCTACGCTGATTTCTAATCACAGCCCTTTATGTTTTAGGGTTTTATAACTCACTCAGTTCTATATGTGATCCAGGAGGCCCATCTGGATATTTTGTAGCCAGTTGAACCCATATCTACTCTTTAATGTTATTCATGCTCAGCTGTTTGATTGAGTCACATTGTATCACAGAGTTTTCTAGGACATGAATAAAAGCTCTCAGATGTGTTTCTGGCATTAATTATGTGGAGTGTTGGATTCACGTTTGATGCTCCTGTGATGATTTCAGTTCTCCTCTGGAACTTATTCTTTATAACACTTTAAAAACTATCAAAGATGATGTTGATATAATTACTAAGTATGGCAGTACATTAACATGGGTTTTAACTGGGATAGAGGCCTTGAGTGCACCTCTAAGAATTCCTATCAGGGCTTGCCTCAACACAACCTTTAAGCTTTGTGATTTATGAAAACAACCTGTAGCATTCAGACAAGCTCTGAAAAATGACCACAAGAAACCAGACATAAGCTTTCAGGTGTCTTTTGCCAGTTGAGTCACTGAGGGATACACTTAATTCTTAAGATAATGATGTTTGACAGCACATGAAAAATTGTGCTACCTGGGGAAGCTAAGTAGAGCCTTGGCCTTCAGGGTGTTTATTGGGGGATGTCAGGTAAATATGACTAGTCACTATGCAAACTAAGCACTAACCCTGTCAGAGTAAAGCAAAAGAGTAATGCTATGGTTTGTGTCTAGTTGTCTCCCCAAAGTCTCATGTAGTCATGGGGCAGCTTCTTGATCCAATGCTGGGATTATGGGAGTGAGTGCCCTGGGGCAAATAGTCTGCAATACACTAACAGGAGGGAAGAGAGACTAGCTAGCTAGCTGCCCGAGTTCCTGCCACTTCTTTTGCTCCTGCTTTTTGCCACTGCCATCAAAGTTTGTCCTCTGCCATGTGCTACTCTGCCTTGGAGCCAGCTGAGTATGGACTGAAACCTCCACTGACTGTTAGCTAAACAAAATTTTCCTTCCCTAATTTAGAGTGTTAGATATTTTTGTCCCAGAAATAACAGAAGAGTAACTAAGACAGAATTTGGTACCAGAGAAGTGAGGTCATTGCTGTGACTATACCTGACAATGTGGACTATGAGCTTTTGAGAATGGCTTATGGGAAGAGATAGGAAAGATTTGGAGATGTTGCCTACAAGAGAAGTGCTAGAACAGCTTCAGCAGTTCTGTATGGGAGATTCTCGTCAGACTTTACAAGAACATAGTGCTAATAGAAATCCTCTCTGTAAAAACCAGGCTGGAGAGATTTCTGTTGAGGAGGAGGACTGCATTGATTTCTGGACTGCAGGTCATTTATGTTATGGCTTGGTAGAAAGTTTGTCTGCATTTTGTCAAGTCCAGAGACTTTGCCTAAGACTGATATTAAGCAGGGTGGACTGATTAATCTGTCAAATGAAATCTCAAAACAAATATTGAGGCAGTAGCATGGCTATTGTTGGGGGCTTTTAGTCAGATTTGTGTTAAGAATCAAGAGCAAAGAGTCCAGAAGGATGATTTGAAATGTGAGTTTGGCTAGAAAGGAAGCTACAATAAAGCTCTAAATGCAAAGATAAAGCTGAAGGATCTCCATGGCCAAGAAGGAACAAGAGAACGGAAAGCATGGCCTGAGGGCATCACAGGAGGGGGCAGGTCTCCACCGTTTGCAGCCTCAGAATTGCAATGGTGAGGGACTTTGCATTGAGGGGAAAGCTGCAAAGCCCCATGTTCCAGAGTGGTGGCAGCAGCAACACCGAGTTCCAGAATAGCAATGGCATGAAGAATTTATTCCTCAGAATCAGGGTTAGAGTGCTCAGCCATCCAGGCACTGGAAGCCTACATCCAAGAGAGAAGGAAGCCTGGCTAGGGCTCCAGCTGGCAGCAGCCTTAGCATCATCCATGTGGTATTGATTTTGCACACTTGCAAAAGTCTTGAGGTTAAGAAGCCTCCCGCCTACATTTCAGAAGAGGGTCTGGGAGACCAGGCAGTGTGCCCCTGAGAGGACAATGTATAAAGCTGTGAGTGAGAAGCAGCTAAGAAAAGCTGCAAGAATGGAGCAAAGCCAGCCTAAGAGAGAAGCCATGGCAGCTACCACCGAGAGCACCACGGGGTGGAGCCACATGGAGTTCACAATTCGACACAGCTTACGTTGGATATCCCACTTGTAATTACAGGATTTAATGTTTTCCCTGCTGGATTTTGGATTTGCTTTGGTCCCAGTGCTTTGTATTCCCCCACTGTGTGCACCTTTTGGAATGGTAATTTTTTTTTCCTGCCATTGAATGTCAGAAGTGTTTAACTTTTCATTTGTATGGGGACTCATAGCAAAGAGTTTGCCTTAGATCTTGGAGGAGACCTGGGACTTGGACTTTTCAGCAATGCTGAAACTGTAGAACTTTGGTAACTCTTAGAGATGGACTAAAATGTCTTTTGCATAAAGGGATGTGCATGAGTCTTTGGGGGCTCAGGGCAGAATGTTACAGTTTGTGTCTAATCCCCCCCCAAGCCTTGTATAATCATGGGGTGGCTTCTGGAGTGTGTGATTGATTCTTGATCCCATGCTGGGATTATGGCTGTGAGTGCTATACGCTGCCTGGGGCAGATAATCTGCATACAAATGTAAGGAGGGGCCAGAGGCTAGCTAGCTACTGCAGCTACTGCTCCTCCCTTTGCTCTTTTCTGTCTTCCACCACCATGAATGGCTGCTCTCTGCCTTGTGTGACTCTGCCTTACGGCCAGCTGAGTATTGACTAAAACCTCCACTAACTGTTAGCTAAATAAACATTTCCTTCCATAATTTTGAGTGGCAAGTATTTGTCCTAGCAATGAGAGAAGAGTAACCAAAACAAGTAATTAGTAAATAGATAAATAAATAAATGTAATCCACATAATTTACATTTTTAAACATAAATGCACACGATCAAATTAGTAAAGCACATTTCAAATCTCAAGCATTTAAAGCTACTCTTATGAGGCAGAATGTTCTAAGGTATCATTGCCCAGAAAAGCATGAGAAGCCACGCCTGCAGACGCAAGTTCACAGGGAGCACGGGATGCTTGCGTAGTCACAGGGTGCGGTGTTAATCCTGTCCTGTGCAGCTCTATGTCTTAACACAAGACTGGTATAGCAGGCCCATCTCTTACTTTTCTAATGTAAGTTTATACATTAGTTTAATAGTAGCTTGGTGTGCATCTCAATCCTTTCCCTGAGGACACAGGAACCAATCTCTTTGTTTACCCACTTAGTATGTCAAGGAATGTATTCATGAGCAAAAATTTAAAAAAGGGAGTTGGACCCACTTTTGTGCTGTAACTAGTTTTGTGTATATTTACCCAAGCATCACAGATAATGCCACAGACCTACTTCTAGATTTGTTCTGGCCAGCAAGATATCTCAGTGGACTGATCACCTGCTTAGGCAAGCACAGGGACCTGGGTTCAATACCTGGCACCACATGCCACAAGAGCTTTACCCCCAGGGTGGGCTGAGCTGGCCAGAACAGGCACATAGTGGTGCACACCTGTAATCCCAGCACTGAGGAGGCTGCAAACAGGAGCATCGCTATGAGTCCAAGCTGTGTAGTGAGACCCTGTAACAACCAAACACATTTTAAAATGTTTTGTTAAAAAATGGTTTTATTTATTTATTTATTTTTCTGGTAGCAGTAGCTTGATTCAGCCCAATGGCACATGGAATCCAGATTTGCCAGGAGTGCAAATGTGAATCATCAGAGTACTCATACACGAAGATGAAGAGGAGCCACTGTGGTAAAACACACACCTTCATAACAGAAGACTGGTGATGGTGCTGGAGCTAGTGTTGGTGCAGGTACTGGTGCTGGTGCTGGTGATACGATGGCAATGTGCTGGTGATGATGATGGTGCTGTTGCCAGTGATGTGCTGGTGATGAATGCGGAAGATGGTGCTGATGGTGGTGCTGGTGATGTGCTGGTGATGGTGATGTGTTGGTGAGGATGGCCACGTGAGCCAGAGTTCCTCTGACAGTGAAATGAAGCAAGAACTGACACAGAGACAAGTAAGGCCTCCTTGATTCAGATGATGAAGAGAACACCAATGTGAGTACACATTTGACTAGTAGGATATTTGTGAAATGGCCACAAAATGCTGTGAAATGGAAAAACCTAATGTTAGAACAAGATCCGAAACAACAGCAAGGGTCCTGGAAGAGGTGGAACAATAACAGACAGAGTGCCTGCACTGCTGTTCAGTGTTGGGACTTGTGACGGATGAAATGTGACAAGATTCCGTGAAGCACACAAAGCTGAAATGCAAATAAAACGTTCTGTATGCACCACTAGCCATATTCAAAAATGTGTTCATTATGACATTTCATGAGCTGAACTGAAAGCATTCATAGGCCTGCTCTACTCAGCATATGTTTCTCATGGTGATGACAGGAATGTAAAAACTTTATGGAAAAGTGGCAGGTTAATATATAACATATAACTTTATGCCTTTGTAGTTACATAGACTCATAATTCTTTTAATTTAGACACAACCTGGAACTCAGCCAACAGGCCCTTATTTGCATAGTAATAAACCAAATGATGTTGTGAGCAGACTTGTTGTTTCCATATCCCAAACTAATTGAAATATGACATTGAACAATTGATTTACCAATTCTCAATTGATATTACATTTGATTACAGAGCACAAAATGACTAGCACAGGAACTGTACACAGGAGCAAAGCAGAAATTCCAAATGAAATGTTGCAATTTAAAAACATAGATTTGTATGATATTAATAATAATAGCAACTTTGAATTTTAGAAAGATGTGACATTAGTCTTGTGTATGGCAAAGAAAAGCAAACTGGTACTCCTGCTGTCTGCATATCATTACGATGGATGTATTGATAAGAAAACCTCAACAGAACAGAAGCTTGAGATGTAAGTTTTAACTATAAAACTAAAGGTGGAGTAGCTGCTGTTAATGACTTATGCAGCAACTATGATGTCATTGAAAAAACAAAGCTCTGGCTAATGCTTGCATGTTGTTTCATTCTAAAATAGTTTACAAAGAAAATAATAAATACAAAATAACACAGAAAAATTTTCTTAGAGGATTGGTACTGGAGCTCATGAGATCATTTATATCAAAACAAATAAACAAACAAAAAACAAAATGTTTCCTACCAGGGAACTGTGTAAAACAAAACAGTGGAACACCTTGTTGAGCTGAGAGGTGAACAGGTGGGTGCAGCATCACAAAGACCCAGTACAACAACAGGAAAAGAAAAAGGATGTCAACTGTGCCCTAATGGAAGTACAGGAAGGTAACATCAGTTCTATAAGGGTAAGCAATACTTGAGTATAGAATGTGCAGTTGTCACACATGGAGACTGCCGTGGGTGTAGCACTTGAAGCAAAGTTTATTCCTTTTTTGTTAAGGCTTAAGATGTACCTTAATGAGTTGATGCTGTATTACTGCTGCATTTCTCAGAAAATCTCCGCATTTAAGGTATCAGGGATAAATCAAACATGTTACACCAATAAAAAATGCACAGCATAAGGCCAGGGAGATAGCTCAGTGGAGTAAGTGCTTCCCTGGCAAACACAAAGGCCTGAGTTCAATCCCCGGTTCCACAAAAAAAAAAAAAAAAAAAAAAAGTGCACAGCATAACTACCTAAGATAGGCAAGGCTAAGAGCTACTTTCAGATCTTCAGCATGCAGCAGCACTATTCCCAAGAAGCTTATTTCTGTGGCAGATTTTTGTTTGAGTCATACTGTAGTTCAAATAAGTCTTCGTTCTTTTTATGTTATCTTTTAGGTAATTTCAGCAAGTACATAGGTGATATGAAAATGTTGGTGTCTATTCTAAGCACTCAATGCACACTGGATATTTTATTTTACTGGTAGCTTATCTCCCGACTAAGTGCATGTTGTACAGTGTAGAAGGGAGCTCCTGAAAAACAGGCAGGGAAGAGAGGTAGCCAGACTGCAGCATAGCAAAGGAAAGCTAAGCACGTATGTTGTCGGTGTAATTGAGACATGCGGATGGAACATGCAGCTGTCTTGCATGAAGACTCTCTTGAGTACAACAGCTGAAGCAAAGCTTCTTTTTGCGGCAGCAATGTACTGGTGTTTTCACTGCAGCTCGTACAGGAATTCATTTCTGATGTCATCTTTCAGGTTTGTGAACAAGTATGCTGCTGATGTGAAAATGTTGATGTCTGCTCTAAATAAACAATCATATTAAGAGTTTAATCATTTTATTGACATTTTGTGTTCCTGTTAATTGCACACTGTATAATGTAGTAAGAACTTTCTGACAAAATAGCGAGACCACCGAGACATCAAGTATGTCTTACAAAAAGGCCTGGGAAGGACAAGATGCGTGCTCACTACAATGAGGTGTTGATCACGGAGTGTGCTGCTGTCACGTGGGCATCCTGCCTCGGAGGCGATAACCGATGTGGAGCGCTATTGGTGTAGTCCCTGGAGTCCATGTAGGAATTCATTTCCAATGTTCTTTTCTCTTTAGATTATGTACACCAAAACCAGTCAATGTAGAAAATCTAGATGTTTTTATAAGCACTAAATAAGCATTAAAAACACAGTATTTCCCTCCTGAGAGTTTTTTTCTCTTGTTAGGTATTTATTATTTAAAATAATAAAATTATTAAAGTTAATAATTCATGAATAAGAATATTCTAAAGAATACATATGGGTCTCACAGTCCCATGCTTATGTGTCTTGATGACTAATTTGATCATATAACCCAAGCGATAGGTTCTACAGTAGCCATGTTTTTCTAACTTTTTTAAGGTGAAGGACATGTTCTTTTATTTTTAATAATTTTATTGAGAAACATATAGCAATAAGACAGTTTCAAAACCAATTAGTAAGACAGTTTCAATACCTAATACATTGCATATTGTTATCTTAGTGGTTTTTCATTGCACAAGATGTGGACATGATACCCTGTCCACAAACTCTATTAGAAGAAATCTTTCTATTCCCTGAATTAAGAGAATGTGGCTGTATATCTATCCTAACTATTTTGAATATACAAATACAAAGTAGTTGTTCATTTGCATCCCTTTTTTGGTTTAGTTTTGTCAGAGAAGGGTATTCTATTGTCAGTTAAATATTATAGGTGCATGAATTCAGCAAAATATTCCAATATAGTCCAGTAGTCCATAATAGTAGTGGGTTTTCCATAAGACTGGTAATGTCAGAAGTTGTTGACTTGAGCCTTTTACAGCTCAGC
>NW_004524588.1:18764735-18784066 GCF_000260255.1 Octodon degus
GTTTTTATACTTTTCTGCTGGATCGTTAAGACCAAGGTAAAGAAAGACCTATATAACAAGAAATGTAGCTTTTGTATCTGATAAGGTCAGTCAAATCCCCTCAGGATTTATCCTGAAACCCTGAACCGCAGTTTGTAGATTCTTTGTCAGTGTCAGCCTTGTGGATGAGTTACAGGCATGGCTTGACCAATTTGCTGTCTGTGAAAGCCTGAGAGAAAGTTTTCTCTCCATTTGACTCTCCTTAGGCAAATTCTACATCATTGATCACTTTCCTATGTGGCCCCATAATCTCCTTGATCAGAAAATTTGGGACACAACTGAGTTACATGATGTTACAATACAGGATCTCCTATGTCCTGAATCTTCACTGACCTTGAAAGGCTAGGGCCAAAGTGTTGACTGTCTTTTTAGCCCTTCTTTTTCTTTAATTTTTGGTCTGCAAATTTAAGTTGCAGAAGAGAAGCTTAATGATATTGTTACCCTGTAACATAGGCAGTTTAGCTTACCCTCACTTTCTGTCTGAATATCAAACATATTAGGCATAACATAGAACAGGTATTTTCCATCAAGTATTGATATGTTAACCTTTAAGTCCCTACAGAATATGAAGAAAAAATAAAAATATAAAACTATATTTAAAAAACAGGAATTAACAATTACATATTTTTACAGAGAAGTTTAGAAATCTAACCCTAAACAGCATTGTAGTAGGACAGTCCTGTGACAATTTTTTCTTCTCTCTTGTTTTCATTTATTACCCCTATTAAAAAAACCAAACATTTACTTTAGAGACAGTATGGCAGCAATTGGTATGTCATGACAAGCAGTATGTATTTAGAAGACCAGAATGACAGGCGTTCCAAGCATGGCTCTACTATTATTGCTATATTAAGTGCAGTTGCTTAGTTCATAGGTATCAGCATATATAATTAGTGATGGCTAGCATCCTACCAATTATCTGCTAGTTTCAAAAACCTGCTGAAGATTCTCAGGATCACTGCTTTACCCATCTTCTACATATAAATGTATGGCTTTGCCTCTGTCATGCTTCCTAGATTTTTTTCCTTGCCCGCTCTTTGCTGTCTAATCCTGTTTCTTGCTTTCCTTTTAATTGTGTTATACCTTTCTATGTTTACTTTTTCTTTTGAGTTCTTATACTAGGGAGACTATACAATATTTACACATGGGAGTCTGGTTTATTTCACTTATGAGTATATCTTCAAGTGGCATCCATTTAAATATAAATGATTCAAGTTTATCATTCTTTATAGCTGAGTAATACTCCATTGTATAAAAACATCACATCTTTTTCATCCATCATTCTTTATAGCTGAGTAATACTTCATTGTGTAAAAATACCACATCTTTTTCATCCATTCATCAGGTGACGGGCACTTTGGTTGTTTCCAAGATTTGGTTATCACAAATTGTGCTGTTATAAACATAGGTAAGTATATATCACTAAGATACGATGTTTTCAGTTCCTCCAGGAAAATTCCCCATAGGGGGATGGCTGGTTTGAATGGGATTTCCAGTCCTAGTTTTTTAAGAAGTCCCCACACTGATTTCCATAATGGTTGCACCAGTCTAAATTCCCACCAGCAGTAGAGAAGGGTTCCATTTTCCCCCACAGCCTCTCCAACATTTGTTGTTGGGTGATTTCTTTATGATAGCCATTCTTTCTGTTGTGAGATGGTATCTCAGTGTTGTTTTAATTTGCATTTCATGAATGGCTAGTGATGTAGAGCATTTTTTCACATATTTATTCATTTCTTTAATTTCATCCTCTGACAAGTGTATGTTCATCTCAGATGCCCATTTCTGAATTGGGTCTTTAAATTTTGGGGCCCTAATTATTCTTAGTTCTTTATAAGTTCTAGAGAGCAGACCTTTGTCTGAGTGCTTATTAGTCAAGATTTTTTCCAAATTTGTGGGTTGTCTTTACACTTTGTTGGTAATTTCTTTTGATGTGTAAAAACCTCTCAATAAGAGGAGGTCCAAGTTGTTAATTCTTTCAAGTGTTACCCATGAAATTTGATTTTTGTTCATGAACTCTTTGCCTATCCCTATGTCTTCAAGAGTTCCTCCTACTTTCTCTTCAAGGAGATTTAGTGTTTCTGCTTTAATGTTTAGATCTTTAATCCATTTTGACATTAGCTTAGTGCACGGTGATAGACCTGGGTCAAATTTTAGTTTTTGGCATGTAGAGAGCCAGTTTTGCAGCACCATTTGTTAAAGAGGCTATCTTTCTTCCAGTGAGTATTTTTGGTCCCTTAGTCAAAGATAAGGTGGCTGAGTGGGTTCGTAGGGGATTCAGCATGTTCTAATCGATTCCATTGATCCTCAGGTCTATTTTGTTGCCAGTACCATGCTGATTTTATCACAGTAGCCTTGTAATATAATTTCAAGTCAGGAATTGTAATGCCTCCTGCTTTGTTTTTGTTGCCTAGGATTGCCTTTTCAATTTTAGGTTTTATCTGGTTCCAAATAAATTTTAGGAACAGTTTTTCTAGGTCCATGATATATGTTGGTGGTAGTTTGATAGGAATTGCATAAATCTCTAGAGCAATTTTGTGAGTATGACCATCTTCACAATGTTGGTTCTTCCTATCCAGAAGCAGAGAATATCTTTCCATTTTCTGAAATCCTCTACAATCTCTTTTTAAGAGTACTGCAATTTTCCTTGGAAAGATCTTTGACTTCTTTAGTTAGATTAATTCCAAGGTATTCCATTTTCCCGGTGCTATTGTAAAAGTTATTGTTTCTCTAATTTCCCTCTCAGTGTGAAGGAAACGTTGTTTTCTGATTATATGAATACACAGTTTAAGTGGAGTAGTTCTACATTCTGTCTTTTCTTAAGATTATATATTTCTACCAGTTTTATTGAAATTCTTCAAATAAATTCTTTTTTTAACTTAAAAGCAGATTTACGTTTTAAAATGAAGCAGAGAAATCAGTATGTATTAAGTCTGTGTCAATGTACTAGTCTGCTATTCCAGCACTGAACTGCAATACACAACACTCAATTTAAAGAAGAGGTTTAATTTGTCTTGTGGTTGCAAGGGATTCAGTGTATAGTCTGCTAGTCTTAAGGTAGAAGCATTCATAGGCTAAGGATGTGGTGAAGCATGAGCTGCAAATGAACCCATACTTAATCTACAAATAACCACAATAGTAACTTAATAATTGCATCAAACCCAATGCAACAATTTTGGTACAATGTAAATGCAATAATCTCTTGGCCAGAGTCAACACAACAGTTCCAGCATTATTAAAAAGACTGGCACACAATCTCTTTGAAAGTCAAGGCAAATTTTTATTAGTGAAACTCTGTAAAAGCACAAAAAAAAACTTTACAGAATCCCAAGATACAGTGGTACAGCCTAAACACTTGTAGCTAAAGGAAGGGATAAGGAATAAAAAAGAATCAGACAAAAGCAAAACTGAGTCCCAGTAAGGCAAACGTGAAGCCCTGTAGGTCTGCGTGGCATCTGTGGCTCACACTGATAATGTAGAAGTTCTAGAGCATGGAGGTTTACAGCTCACATAGTCTCTCCCAAAGACTGGCTTCATCCACAGCATTCAGTTTCTTTCATAGATTTTTCCACGTCCCTAGTTATTGGCATCTCCAGCTTCCTGGGGTCTCACTGTACCAGTCCAAACTCAATGCACCAGCATCACATATTGTCCCATCAGAGACTCCGATTGTGACCTCCCAGAAATTCCTTGGAATGTAAGAGGAAATCTCTATGACTTTACCAGCTTTGCATTTTGTATTCCAATAAACTAGAACCACACAGTTGATGCCAAGTCTGCTGTCAGCAGGACCAGTTGATACATCTGCTTCAACCATGACTGCAGTTGCACCTGAGTACTTACGTGCCTAAGCCCACTGAAGTGAATTTTAAGGAACCAACCCTCTACAAGACCTTTCTTGAGCAAACCAGGAGACTTTCACCTCAAAAGAAATGTCTATACTTTTCCACCACTAAGCATGTGATGGGTGGGGTCTTGATTTCTGAGATGCACACAGATATTTTTCTTCTTGTCCATGTACTTCTTTTTCCCTCTTATTTGTGTTAATATCATTAGCATCTCATACTTATGGTTCCTTCAGTCCAAAATTTAAGATTTTTTTTACAAAAATGTTATTCTGTCCTTATCATAACTATAAATCTGGCGAAAAATAGTCATTAGTATCCATGCTACAGACTGAATGTTGGGCTGTCTTAAAATTTCCCCAGGAAGTCAATCATTCCATCATATTTAGTATCCCAAAAATATTCAGGACATGATAAAAATGTAAACAAATTATTTTACCAAGTGTAACAAATGGCCTCTAGCCCAATTACAATTTAGTCCATATTTCCAACTGCAGCCTGAGCCTGGCCTTTTCTGTCTACTTTCCCGTCAGCATTCTGGTCTTCTGAGTTCCAACCTAAATTACTCATGAGATTCTGAGTAACACTCTGGATCTTCTCTAGCCCATATCTTTAACCCTTTTTAAATTTCTCTTGATGATACAAAAGAGACTCTATCTTAAAGAAGGGTCACTTAAGTTCCCTTAAACTATAAATAAACTCACTCCCTCACCTCCTCCCATATAACTAACCCATAAACCCACTTAGAGAAAACTAGAGTAATAACATAGGAACAGATAGGACAATTGTGGGGTAGGCACACATTAAACCACACTGCCCCATGGCAGATAGATGGTCAACAGTGCCTAGGAAGTGAAAACATTCTTGTAAAATTCCTAAAAACAAGAATGAAGTCATGTAGTTACTAGGGAAACCTGAAAAGTATATAACATGAAAACAAAGCTCAGGCAAGCACTCACAAATGTGTGAGTCCCAACCCAAAGTCAGGGCATACATTTGTTGTGAGCTCACAACAAAAGCTTTCTTGTTCCTTCTCACATGGTCTTTGCAGGGTTTATCTTTGCTCACTGTCATCTGCTGCTACACTCTCACAAACAAGTTCCAAAGATCTGTAAACTGCATGGTCATGTACAGTCACAACAACCCAATTCTCAGTACCGATTTTCTGCATCACCTTTCCTGTTGCTGGGACGCAGAAGGCATCTTGGAAGAAAAGATATTGTGTTGGGTTGATGGTCTCCAGGCATTCTGATTATGGTCTTCTGGCTTCATGGCTGAAATAGCTCTGTAGAAGGTCATGGTGGAGCCCAGCTGCTTAGTGCATTGCACCAAGGAGCAGAGCAGAGGACAATGCCAGAGAAGGAGCAGTTCAGTGTCATACAATGTACCAAACATGACGCCTCCATTTCTCACCCAAAGGCACTCATAGGTGAGCTTTATGAATCCCTGGAAAGCAGAGCACAGGGGAAGAGCACACAAGAAAGATTAACCAAGGATCAGTTAGAGTCCTGTAAAGCACACCTCATGACCCACCCAACACACCAGAACTGTGTTTCTCTAACTCTTCAAGCATCCTTTAGGTCAATGAACTGGACCAACAAGATTAATCATCACACACCTTATGCCCAGATCAATTAAGTTAGAGGTGAGTTCTAGGTTTGGTGGAATTGAAGGGGCGAGTTGTAGTTTTGAAAACAATTGCAGTAGAGTTTCTGTGGAAATTACTGAGTTGATTCAGATGATCTGCTTATATTGGATGTGAAACTCTTGAAATATAGCTCCTTTTCCATCTTTGGCATAATTTTGCCCTATAAAGGAAATGTAGATATTCTCCAAATCAGTTTGATATCTAAGCTATTTCCTTTTTTTAATAATTTCATTGAGAAACAATTAGCAATGAGACAGTTTCAAAACCAATTACTAGCACAGTTTCAATAATTAATACATTGCATTTTGTTGTCTTAGTGGTTATTCATTGTGCAAGATGTAGACATGATATCCTGTCCACAGACACTATTAGAACAAAGCCCTCTATTAATTGAATTTAAAAAATGCAGCTGTATATCTATCCTAACTATTTTGAATATACAGATACAAAATGGTCATCTATTTGTATCCCCCTGTTTTGCTTAGTTTGTCAGAGAAGGGTACTCCATTGTCATTTAAATATTGTAGGTGCGTGAATTCAGCAAAATATTCCAATATAGTCCAATAGTCTATAATAATAATGGGTTTTCCATAGGACTGGCAATGTCAGAAGTTGTTGGCTTGAGCCTTTTACAGCTCAGCATATTAATATGGCTTTACTTTTTGTACTTCATTTTTACACTTTTCTGTGGGATGGTTAAGACCAAGCCATTTTCCCCAGTAGTGGTCATGAAATCCAGAGCCTCTGTGCTGGGCTATTGCTCCAGCTCCCGCACTACTTTTATTGTGACATGGTCTCACTGTGTCACTAAATTGCCTAGATTGGACTCAAATTTGGGAACCTCCCAAATTCAAATTTAGAATCTATAAAGCAAGAGTGCCCTGTTTGTAGGAATTATAAAACAATGCCAACATGCTTGTTTTCTGTAAGTGACTTTTGCATGACTTACTTCAAATAGTCATCAAACTATGAGCAAACTCTGGCTTATTAAATATTTTAATAATTAAAGTTTTATTAGAACCCAGGTACAGAGATTTGTTTTTGTACTACTTTGTGGTATTTGTTGCTGCAATAATAGACTTAATTATTTGTAACATAGATGGTATGGACCCCAAAGCTTAAGTATTTAGTATCTGTCACACGATAGAAAAAATTTACCATTTCTTGATTCATTCTGTTGTCAGCACACTGATTATTTAACTGAACTTAGCTTTGATATTTATTATTTGTTGCTTTTATCCCTTTTATAATAGTGTATATCCACATGAAGAATTTCAAGACAGCATGGGTGGTACATTCTGAAGGAAGCACGATTTCTCTATTTGCACGCACTTGCAGATTCTCACGATATACCAGCTGGCAATGGTATCCTGAGCAATTACTTTAAAGGAAATGGGAATTTTTACACTAGGATTTTTTTTTCTTTCAGGACAGCAGATACAGAGGTTTCTCTAAATTGCAACAATAATCTGATAACTTATATAAGGTTACATGGTAACATATTAATTTAACTATAGAAAGACTCTCTGGGTTTTTATCTATGACAAAATATATTTCTTTCAACAAAATCACTCATTTTGCAGTTTCCAAAACAAATTTATTACCCATTTGTCCTTGACGTTTTTGGGGGCTGGGGGAGGTTAGGACCAGGAATTGAACTTAGGACCTTGAGTTTGGTAGGGAAGCATTTTGCAGCTGCATTATCTCCCAGTTCTGACACCTTTTCCTTGAAATTAGCTCTTTGACATTTAAATTTAATTAAACTTTTAAAAAGTATTATTAAAGATGATTAATATTCTCTGCTAAAAATAGATGTAGATGTCTTAACAAATGCATTGTAAATTAGTTCTGCTATCACATTTGTATCAGGACACAAGTTTGTTCTAGTTCAATTTATTTATTTGAATGCAATCAAAGAAGAATTAAAAGTTGGTTTCTCTTATGTGTAATTTCACGCCAAACATTTCTAGCAAACACAGAAAACTGTAGCCCATAAAAATTAAAATTCATGAATTGAGAAGAAGGAAAACATGAAAAATGTTTTGAAAGAAACAGAATTTGTAACAGTTGACAAGCAATAGGAACGTAAAAGACTTTATGTTGGGGACCATCATCAACAGTACTGCGCAGACAGAAGGAACATCTGTGCTTAGGATAACCTGAGGTACCTGGGAGGGAACGAGAGCTAGTCCTGCACGGAAGTAATGGAGGGTCGTTCACTGTGTTCCTTACAGAAAAAACAGCGAAAACATTCAATAGCCTTCCTCACAACGAAGCACAAAGTAGTATCTGTGTACAAGTCTTAATCAGAACTCTGTGAGTGCTTCAAGAGGTTCTTATATAGTTATGAGTGGGCAATTTACTGATTTTCATCCTTCATTAATACTTCCAAAGCTTTAAGTCATTAAGAAAAGGCTTGAGTGAAAATTAGGAAATAGGTCCAGCCAAATAGCTCAGTGGATTAAAGCATCTGCTTAGGCAGGCTTGGAGGCTGGGGGCTCGATCCCAGGCCTGCTGTGCTGGCCCCACACCAAGGGCTCAGTGAGATGGTGATTGAGACTGGGCATGGTGGCGCACACCTGTAATCCCAGCACTTGGGAGGCTATAAACAGGCGGATCACTGAAAGTCCCTTCTACACAGTGAGGCCCTGTACACTCTATCCTAAATACAAAAAAATAAAATAAAAAGTAGCAAAGAAATTTACAAAAGTGAAACAGAAACTTATTCAGTTATGTATCATATCAAACTTTTAGTTTTGATGAAATACATATTTATACTCTTTAAGAGATTTACATCCCAGATGCAAAAAAGTACATTTTAATTTTCAAAATAACAAGACTACAAACTTGTTTACTATTCTATCATATGAGAATAATTTATAATATTCAAATATCTTATGCCTAATGATATAAGCATCAGTTCTGTGCTTTTCCCTAAAAGGCATATTTATTACAGTATTAATTTAGGGTATAGAAAACTGAGCCCCCATTTTCTAAGGCTCTTACCTCTTATTTGGGTGTCACTGATTGTCTGAGAGTTTTGGCCCATAATCATGTTGGTTATTGAATAACTGCATAGCATAATGACTAAGAATACATATGTTTTGTTATAGCATACGTGGCTATGAAAGAAAAAAACACTTAGCAGAGATCATACACGGGTGGAATAAATTGAGTGGTTTGCCATGCAACCAAAGGCAAAGTGATTAATTGTGAAGCATTTTAGATGATTTCTGAAATTTATAAAAACAAAATTAATAGAATTAGTCTCTTTGTAGCCAAATGACCACTTACCTGCTTTCTGAAAATGTGTTAAGTTTTAAGTATCTATTAATGAATTTTCCTAAATAGCGCACAGAAAAAAACCACTATCTTCAATTACGCAGAATAGGCAACTTGCTAAGATTGAAGTACATCCCCAGTGTCCAGGTGCTTCATGCTTGCTGTCTGATGCTGCATACCTATCATGTCAGTATACTGGGAGCTTGAGGCAAGATGATCAAACCCAGCCTAGTTCAAGGCTAGCCCAGACAACAACTTACTAATATAGTAAGACACTTTCTCAAAACAACAACAACAGGGATGGGCAGATATCTCAGCACTCTAACTGCCTGCCTGGCAAGTGCAAGGACTCAAGTTAGATCCTCAAAAGCACCTGCTGTGCCTGCCTTGGAACCCTATGCAGCGCAGATACCAGGTGTTGTGTGCAAGCCTGTAATCCCAGTACTGGGGAGGCTGAGACAGGAGGATCACTACAAGTCTGAGCTCCACAGCGAAACCCTGTACCAAATACATTGGAAAAACTACATATATATCCCAGGACGTAGCTCAGGGCAATTTCCTGAGTTCAATCCTCAGCACTATCCATATAACAACAAAAAGCAAAAAACAAAAATGCTTCAATCTTTAGTGTGGTAGCCATGAGATCTTTAAGAAATGATTAGGCTATGAAATTGTCATCCTCATGAATAAATCAATGCTGCTAAGGCTTGGACGGTTTTTTTTATAAAAGAATGTATTAAGCCCCCTCACAAGCCTTTGCCCTGAGGATACTTTCTGACATGCTTTTAACTACAAAAAAGATCTGTACTCTATTCTGAACTCTCATTACAGAACTTCCCAGCCTGCAGAATCACAGCAATAAATTTATTTTATTATAATCATCTGTGGGATTCTGTACAGCTTCACAAAACAGACTAACAGAGAAGTAGAAGAGACTGACTACTGTGTAATCAATGTTCTGTCCCAGATATGTGTAAGACAGAACTTAGTTAACCAAGATTGATTAAATGCTTTATTGGTGTTTGCATTATCACTGAATGAAATGAGTTGTGAAATGAATGACAAGAGATTGAATTTAAAAATACTTTTGTTTTCCACAGTGAATTCTAGGAGTGATAAGCAAGACTTTGGTTTTCTTTCATTTTGCTTTACAGAGGCTTGCTGTTAACTTGCTGTTATATTTAGTTAGGAAGAATCTTGCTCATCTAGATAATCATTTAATTCCAAAGATTACGACCGAGGCCCAGAGAACATATACATTGCCAAAGGTCATGTTGTTATGGAGTGTAGCTAAATTGGAAATGCTAATATGATGCTCAGTTATGGTTACTGGCATTTGGACATCAGATAGTACAAAAAGAAGTTGAAGAGGACTGGTGGCCCACGCCTGTAATGCTAGCACTTGGGGGTCTGAGGAAGGAGGATTTCTGCGAGTTTGAGGCCATCCTGGGCTTCATAGTCAGGTCAAGGTGGTTTGCCATGCAACCAAAGGCAAAGTGAACCACAAAGAAAGACTGTATCTGAGACTTACTCCCCCAAAATAAAGCAGAGAAGGAAAATATATGCTAATACATTCTCAGTGTATTTCTGCCTTTGGTGACTATCAGCAATCAGTAAACTAAGCTTGTGTTTAAGCTATTAAAACAATATAAATAGTGCCAAATTTCTGTCAGGTTGTAAGTTCGAAACATAAAACCTATGATGCAGGTTGAAACACAAGTTAAATTATGACTTAGTAAAAGGAGAGAATTCCATAGCATTTAACTTTTTGGAGCTATGTATTTTCATTTCAAATGGAAAAGACACTCGTAGCAGTAGGAACATTTTAGAACTGCAAACCAGACATTTGTCTTATCTACTTTACTGGACAGATTCATTTTTATTGTAATATATCAGATCTCTGAACTTTTACCTCTTACTTTTTAGTGGATTTTTTAAGGGAGATTAGTATTTTCTCTCTTAGAAAGAAGAGGGATGAAAGCCTTCTTACATAAATTCCAAGATTCATAGATTACGAGTTCTCTTCTTTGATGCGGTTACTGCTGTCAGTAGTAATATACCCCTTGTTTAAGTCATTTCAAATTGGCATTAAGGAAAATATGAATGAATGTAGATTTTAAACTTTTTGTCTCTTGGGAATGTCATCAGAAGTTGTTTAGAAACGTGCAGTGAAAAATCACAACAAATAAATTATAAAATGTTACTGCTAGCAGTAACATTCAAAGAAATAAAAAAGGAAGTTCTTCAGAGACAAAGCAAATAACAGAAGGCAATTTGAATTACACGGAAAAGAAAGAGCTTTGATAAATGTAATTATGAAATTATAAAAGGTGGATGAATACATATATCTTCTTTCTTCCTGTAACTCATTTATAAAACATTTGTCTGTCACAGTATGAACATAACTTATTGGCGAGACTCTATCACATAAGAATGTAATATGGAGAAAAGTAAAAGAACAAAGCAGGGACAGATGAGCTAAACTTCTATAGGAACCACATTTCTATATCATGCTAAAATTAAGCAGTATAAATCTGAAGCAAAATTAGACAAGTTAAAGTATATACAAGTCCTAGAACAAATACTAAGAAAATAATTTATAGTGTGAGGGGAGTTAAAGGAACTAATGTGTTACACTGGAAAATATTCACTCTATTAAAATTAAACATTAAAGAATGAATTAAGATGGGAAATTTATAAGAAATATGAGGTAAAAAGGAAACAAAAATCCATATGCAGGGGCTGGGGAGATGGCTCAGTGGAATAAGCACTTCCCTGGCAAGCGCAAGGACCTGAGTTCAATCCCCGGTTCCGAAAAAAAAAAAAATCCATATGCAGCAATAATCATGTCAAAATTGAATGAATTAACCATACCAAACAACACCAAAAATGTGCTAGATATAAACAAGACCAATGATACATTATTAAAAATATATTTCTGGGGGCCAGGGAGATGGCTCAGTGGAATAAGCACTTCCCTGGCAAGCACAAGGGCCTGAGTTCAATCCCCGGTTTTGCCAAAAAATAAATAAATAAATAAATAAATAAATGCAAAAATTATATCATACAAACAGGAAGAAAAAACAGCTGGATTGGGTATGCTGATGTCAGATAAGGACTATAAAATAAAAGTCAATTAGTAGAGATAAAGAGGGATAGTTTATATTAATATAATGATCTATCTTTATATTAATATAACAACAAAGATCAAAATGCATGAGGCAAAAATAACAAAATTAAAGAAATAAACCCTACTGTAAACTAATAGTTTGAGATACTAGTAGCTCATTTTCAATAATGGACACAATAAATAAAAGATTACCAAAGAAACAGAAAAACTGCACAACATTATAAAATAATTAGACCTAATACATAATTATACGATGTTCTGTCCAACAACACATCTTTCTTAAGTGCATATAAAACAATAAATTCAAAAGCATTCATTCACCAGTAATTCTCTGACTACAATGATGGAATAAAAGTAGAAATCAATAACAGAAAGATATTTTATATACCTGTAGAACTGAAACCGCACACATAAACACACACTGAGTAACTCTTTGACTTAGCAGTGTGTATCAGAGCACACTGACAGAGCACCCACTTTATGTATTCAAGGCATGGAGCTCAATTCCTAGGACTCATGGGAAAAAAGAGAGCATGCACAATGTAGAGGAAAGGAAATGATGTTTATTAAAAATGAATGAAGCACACAACAGAAAACTAATAAAATCAAATATAGCTCTAAATAAAAATAAAATTTCTCAACATTGAACAAAGCAAAAAAGAAAAGATTTAAATGATTAATATCAGTTCTGGCTGAATGATGAAACAGTAAAGACCTTATAGAAATTAAAATGTTTAAAATGATATTGTAAATTATTGCATTCACCATGGAAACTTGTATGGAGATTCCTCAAAAATGCAAACTAGAGGACCGGGGAGATGGCTCAGTGGAATAAGTGCTTCCCTGGCAAGAGCAAGGGCCTGAGTTCAATCCCCGGTTCCGCCAAAAAAACCAAAACCAAAAACAAAAACGCAAACTAGAATCCAACGATTCAGAATGTGACCAAAGAAAGCCAAGACTATGTCAATGAGACGTCTGTACTCCCATATCTATTCTGATGTAAGGCCATTTACCACAGTCAGGAAAAGAAGACAACCCATGTACAGTATTTAAGGAAGGGACAAGGTAAAATGGTACACAACGAAGCACAATCCACCCTTAACAAGGTCTAAAATAATGTCATTTGCTTGGATTGAAACTTAAGATTATTAATTTAAGTGAACCAAATCAGGTTCAAAAAGAAACACACTCATGATATATGTCTAATGTATGCACACTGATCCTATAGAAGCTGTGGGGAGAACAGTGGCTAACCGAGTCCCAGGAGAGTAGGCAGGGGAAGGGACAGGGAGAGTTTGACCAGTGGCTATAGTGGCACAGTCAGGGAGGGGTAAGGGATTTTGCTACGTAGTAAGATGACTAAAGATAAAAATACACTGCTCATTTCAAAAAGCTAGAAGAAAGGACTGAAAGCTTTTACCATAAAAAATGATGACTGAGAAAATACGTTTATCTCCATTAAAATATTGTTTAAGGGTTGGTCACATAGCTCAGAGGATTAAAGCGCCTGCTTAGGCAGATACAAAGGCCAGGAGTTCAATCCCCAGGCCTGCTGTGCCACCCCCACCCCCAGGGTACACTGAGAAGGCAATTGAGACTGGGCATGGTGGTGCACACCTGTAATCCCAGAGCTCAGGAAGCTGTAAAAAGGAGGATCACTACGAGTCCAATCTACTCAGTGAGACCCTGCAGACCCTCTACACCCTGTCTTAAAATACAAAAAACAAATTCATAAGGTAAACAAATTTTTAAAAATAACTAAATAAATAAATTCAAAAAATAAAATAAATAAAAATGAAAACTTTTTATTAATAAAAAACATTATTTAATAGACATGTATGGAAATAATACATTGTACCCTATTAGCCATTTTAGGTTTGTATGTACCAATTAAAAATAAAATAAAAAATACTACAAGCAATGGTAGGTCAATAAATTGCATAATTCAGATGAAGTCGACAGGAAGAACGCAAGCTATTAAAATTGATTCATAAAACAGAAAAGTCTTGATAGAACTAAAACAACATTAAGGATTTGATTCTTAAGGACTTTTTCAAAAAGTTAAACAGTTAACTATAGAGCCTTTGTAGCATATCCTTAAGATGTTCACACACACAATAACAGCAAGCAACAGCAGCAAAAGACTTTCACATGTTATGTGGTAGTGTCATTCATACTGGTCAAAATGTAGAAAGAATCCAAATGTCTACAGATAAAAGAAATACCAACGACCCATGCAAAGTTATTTTACTTAGCCACAGAAAGAATAAAGCCCTTACGCAACCTCTAACATTGATGAACATTAAAAACATCATGCTAAATGAAAGCAGAAAGTGACAAAAACACCTCTTTATGATTCTGTTTATATAAACTGTAGAGAGAAGAGAGAAGATGGCTGGGTTCAGGCAACGCTAAGGGTTCTCTGTCAATGGATATGGGATTTCCTTGGGAAATAATGAAACTGGTCTAATTTGTTTGTTTGTTTGTTTGTTTGTTTTTGTTTTGGGGGGCTTTTTGTATTTTAGGGAAGGGGTCCACAGGATCTCACTACTAGACCAGACTCATAGTGATCCGCCTGTTTATAGCACCCCAAGAGCTGGGAATACAGGTGCACGCCACCACACCCAGTCTCATTTGCCATCTCAGCGCGTCCCAGGGATAGAGCCGGCACAACAGGCTGGGGGATCGCAAACTGTTCCAAATTGATTGTGATCATGGCTTTAAAATATTAAGTGTAACAAAAAATAACAGATTCATGCACTAAGGGCAATCTAGCTTGTATGAATCATTTTAGTAAAGATGGTGTATATCTAAACCGTGGTTAAGCTTTGGATTATCTTTTCCTTTATTTTTGCTGGCAGTTTGACCACCCAAATGTAAATCACGGACTGAAATCTAGATGGGCTAGACAAGGGTCCGCCCTTGCTGAACCCTGTACCTGAAAGGCACTATTGCAGAGGGTAGCTCTTACAGCTGTCCCCAAGTCTGCTCATTCCCGGGCTCCACGGCGACTGCCCATCTGTATTCTAACCCTGAGAGCCAGCCTTCACTACAAGACTTCCCTTCGCTGAAGCAATGTCCGGCTGTAAAGATAAGAGCACTTCAGTGTTCTAATTGCCCTCAAGTTTATGGAAATTTTATATGACACAATTAATTTCTCACTATGAGCTAATCACTTCAGTAGAAGAGTGAGGAAACAGCGTCAAGTCATTAACACCTGTGTGTGTCGGTGTTCCCGTCAGTGTCCCATATGACCCCTGGGGATGGACTGATTAGATGTGCTGATTGATATGAGCCAATGAACTGTAACTTCTCGTAGATCACAAGGCTGTGAATGGTGAGAGGTGGCTTCCAAGCTGGTGTGACTTTTGGCAGAAACAACCACTAATACAAAGAAAGAATTAGCCAGACAATAGCAAGGTGACAAATAAAATAGAAAAATTCAGCAGTTTATTCTATGCAGAGCTTGGTAAACTACTTTCACTGATACATGTTTCATCCTAACAGTTATTATACGTGAATAGTTGTAAACATGAAATGGAATATTTAAAGATCACTTATTTGGATGCATTGAGATATATATTCCTCTTATTTTCACTTTCTCCTTGACCATTGGAATCCCCTTTTCCAGTGTTTTAGATCTGTAAGTTATTTAGAAATAATTCTTAAATCTCTGATAATAGAAACTGAATACAGCAGATATAGTATGAAAGGGAGAAAATATAAGCTGGTAAAACAGAAGACACCTGTACTTCTAAAGATGCTTAATTGAATTCCATCGTGTTCTTTCCATACTGGAAAGTCATTTCATGAATCATTTCTCTACAGCTCTCAGATGTTTGACCAAGGGCTGTAAGGATGTTGTGAGGAACAAAGCAATCTCAAGTTCAGAGAGGTAACGGTATAGCTTGATGGGAGAGAAACACTGATAACTGTACTTTGCGTTAGTCTGTGAAGGAGAGGAGAGGAAACTATGCCAGGAGCTCAGAGATCTGGCGCCATGTCTGAGTCAGACTGGCTTTCCCAGCCCCAGTGCTGCCTGCCAGCAGGGAGGCTGCTTTCATCAGGGAACTCAACTCAGAGCCACAGCTTCCCAGGGGAATCACAGGACATCATAAAGGAGATGGGATAGCATGATGAATTTGACACTTTCTGAGACTTCTGGAGACGCCCAAAAATGTAAGTCAACCTATCATGGACATTGCCCATGGAAGTGTAAGACATCTGGAGAACTTTGACCACAGAAGCTTATTAAAATCTTCCCACCTAATGTCCCTGGCCTTATTTTAACCCTTACAAATGGAGGCCATTTCTCTTTGTCCTGCACTGAAGGTATTTTTGCTTCCCGTCTGCCTGCACCCTGGCACAATAGACTTCACACGCCACTGGCTTCACACAACCCTAGTGATCTCTGCTGGTCCCTGCCCCTCGCAGCGTTCATTATCCTGGCTTTAGTGCTCTCCAGTACGTTATCATGCTTCTCAGAACATGGCAAACATCCAGCAATGATGCGGGAATCAGCGCTTGAAGAGGCGATAGAGATTTCCTGCAGTGGCAGTTCTGGCTGTGGACACCAGGACACCTTGGAACAGCTAGCCTTTGCTTAGAACCTGAGAGTCGGCTTAGCTCTGCAGAGAAAGGAGTTAGATGCAGATTGAATGAAAGCCTTTGAGGAGGAAGTGCCCCTGAGACAAGTGTCAAAGACCGAAAAAAACGTTACTCAGCAGTGAGACAGTTGGAATGTCTGCACTGTGTTTTTGAGCATAGAAAGGGTTCTGTGCGAGGGGAGAATTTTTATATTGGCCTTATGGGGGAAAAGGTAACAGTTTTGCAACCCAGCTGTAGAGTTTCAAGACTCTGAAAAATGGGCATGAATGGAGTGAAACAGCAGTATTGTGTTTTTTGCTTCGTGGTAGTGGTAGGAGGGGACTGACTCTGGGAAAACAAAACAGAAGCAAGGATTTTAGCTAACAAAAGAACTGCAATCGGGACTGGGGAAATGGCTCAGTAGAATAAGCACTTCCCTAGCAAGTGCAAGGGCCTGAGTTCAATCCCCAGTTCCACCCCCCCCCCAAAAAAAAAAAAAAAAGAACTGCAATCCACAAGAATCATGTCCTATTTTCATTAAACTAACAGATTTTATACCAATTAAATCAATCATAGCTGATAGTCTGAGCATGACTTACAGAAACATTTTAAGTTCTGTAATAAATAATCACAAGTACTAACAAGTAAATGACTGAGAACATTTTCCCAAGATTTTGTTGATATGTAAATACATTACAACTTATTGGGACCCTTTGCAGAGAGCCCCTACTCTCCTGTGAGGTATTAAGGCCCACAGCAAGAGAGAAATAAGAAAAGAAACCTCAAGAGAGAAAACAGTAGTACAGCAGGGATCTTGGATGACCAATTGTTTACAAGGATCAAAAGGCCACAGGGCAGCCAAAACCTTGGCACTTTCTGAATGAGGGGATGTGAGGACAGGGTTTTTGGTTTAAACTGAGAAAGATCTTTCCTTAGAGTGTTAGGTTCTGGCCTGAGTATAAATTGATGAATTATTGTGGTGGTCATCTCATATGGCTAAAGCCCCAAAACAACAGCTTATCTTCCAAATGACCACTTTCTCCTTCTTCCCCACCCCAGTCCTGGATACTTTGCGCCCACACACAAGGCAGTCCCCAATCAGCTGCTAACTTGTCACTCCATGTCTCCTTCAAACTCCTCTCCTAGCAAAACTCCACAGAATTTCCGCCTTCCTTTGTCTCAGGTCAGAGGATTCTCCCTGTCTCCCTCTTATCCATCCTCTCCACCTCCTCAGAGTCAATAAAGCCCTCTTTCCTGTCTCTTTACTGCACCAAAAAACCTAACAAGATTATCTTTAGTCTTAACCGTAGTAGTTGGGAGAGGATGACCCACCCAGAATGGGATCATGGGAAATCTCAAAATGAGGATACCAATAATCCCAAGCCTCCTTCATCCCTTAGGGAAGTATGTAAATCTATCCTTTCTAAATTTGTGGTCCCCAACAAAGAATCATATAAAAAGCAAGAAAACATAGTTAATAATTTGTTCTTGAGGGAGTTACTTGAAGCATAATCTCCTCACCTTAAATATTTATAGTTGTCTTTCGTTCATTATCTTATTACATATTTTAATACATTGCCCAATACAGGTTGTGATCATTCTAAAGCTACAGATGTACAATTTAAATAACTAAAGATGCTATTGCCAATTATAAATAGCTGTCACCATGTTTTAAGTGAACACTTTAATCATCATAATTGTTTAGTAATTTTGTTACTTATTGCCTGAAGCAGTGAAGTTGAATATAGCTAAGCATGCCTTAGGGCTCTAGTCTGGTACTCAAAACAGAAAAATTAACTGAAAGACTCATTCTTAGAAAAAGTCAGGGAATTACACTGAGCAAAGAAAATATCACAAATATCCTTCAAATTCAGCAGTCAACCACCATTAGTGTTTGCCTTCCTCTTGGTTTGTAAATTCATTATTATAATAATATTTTAAAATCACCCAGTTTCACATGTTAGGACTACCCCGTATCACACCCACGTGCTTTGCATGGCTCTCATACTCACAAGCAGTGATCTGAATTCCGAATGTCATGATAATCGCTCAGTTATAATACAAGGAGTACCTGTTTCCCAAAATGAAAAAGCTGGCTCCAGGCGCAACTACAAATTATTAATTATACTACGGGAGCGAATACTTAAGGGACATCTAAAGGCCATTAGCCACACCCAGAAGTTGTCATGCAGGCTGATTATTCACTGAGGTTGCATGGCCCAAGGTGGGGTTTCTGAAAAAGTGAGGATAAGAGTTTGGTAAGGAGGATGCTATTTGAGCTGAATGTTAGGTCTTAAAATTAACATTTAACCAACATCTTTAAAAAAATAATTTCTTAAAGCTAAATTCTTAGAATCACAGCACAAATGTCAGTCCTTTTTTTAAAGAAAAGTACTTTCAATTTTTTTCTTTAACTTTTTTATTGGGAGAAAGACTATACACATTCAAGTGCACCTTCAGTAAAGATAAATAAACATCAAACATAAAATACTTTGTTCTCTGCTTTGAAGCCCAAAATATACTTTTTCCTATGCCTCACTTTTCTTAAAATACTTCCTTTAAAAAATAACACTGTAAGAATTTTCTCCACTCTTTGAAAACTGTATAAATCCTTCTGAAAACTGAACAAAACATTTGTCAGACCTAGGACCTGGGGATGTTTTACCAAGCAAGACCTGGGGAAGCATTCTTCAAAAATGCAAACATCAAGAAAGCAGTCAATACCTGATGAAAAATACCTGTTCCATGTTATGCCTAAGATGTTTGATATTCAGACAGAGAGTGAGGTTAAGCTTAACAGCCT
>NW_004524588.1:18784992-18790554 GCF_000260255.1 Octodon degus
ATAATAGATTACTAAAGCCCTCTGACATTTAAAGAAGATGTGGCATACCTTGCAGAACTGTGAGGAGGTTATATAAGTGATAATTTTGGAGCAGGCCTCAAAGTGTTAATGAATTTACTCCTTTCATGAATATTTATAGAACTGAATGTAACAAATGAATAAACTTAATTTTCTGTAATTTATGTGTTTCTGGTCTTCAGGAAAATGACTAAGCAATTATACTGGAATCACACGGGTGCCTGACCATGCCTGCCTCATAGGTAGTCCTGACTCCAGAGTGCCTAGCTTAATCAACCCTAACAGAAGTAATGCTAAGAACTGAGACAGAGTATAATGGGTGAGAGAAGATCTATTATTCCTACAGAAAGTTAAAAGAATTGCAGAAGAGACTGTTCTAAGTGCAATCCACAATTAAAAGTTCAAGTGGAAAATTAGGTGTATAAGACTGCTAACAAGAATATAAAAGTAATTCTTCCTTTATCCCTGAGAAATGGGCTTTAGAATGTGCAAATCATTTTGGCACCAAGGACAAATCAAGAGAGAGAAAAATTATACATTTTCTCTCTAAAATGAAAGTAGATTGATTTGTTGGAATGGGATAAAATATACTTGCTATTTAAATGATCTATTTTATTAAAAACACAGATGGCAGTGAGAAAATTTGTTCTAGACACATGTTAATTTTCAGAAACACTTTTAAAATAGACATTGAGAAGCTCGGTTCTAACTGCTGGTGTGGAAACATTTTTTTCTGGCTGGGTAATCGGATGTCCTGGTCCTGTGTTCTTCCCGCATGGTCTCACGGGGAAAGGCCGGAGGGCCCTCGGGAAGGAAGAGTGAAGGGAAGGCCATGCTGGGGAGCACAGGGGAGCTGGGCAGTGGTGGGGCGGGCGGCAGGCTGAGAACCAGAGATCGGAGGTGTGAGCGCCCCCAGGATAATATTTATGGAAAAGTAAGTGAACGGTAGGATCTCTGTACAGAAGTTCAGTGGGTAGGGATCAGAAGGATGTTTTAGTTTAATTTGTTTTCTTTTTTAGTTCAATTTTGGTGATGAGCAATGTTTTGGGTAATGTATGTTTGGCAGAAAGTAAAACTGAGTTGAGTTTTCCTATTACTTAATATTGAGCAATGCACAGTCCTAAAGCCGGGCAGCTTCACTCAGTTCATTTATTTTTCTCGGGATCGTGAGGGTCTCTACATAAAAGGCTCAACGGGTGGTTGTTTGTGAGCAATCCGAAGGGCAGCAGCTCAAGCCTGGGCCAGGCTGGAAGGGTTCATGTCTCTACCCACTTCCTAGTGCCTCATTGTCCCTTGCTTGGTCTGAAGGCTACCAGTTGGTCCCCCTCCTTCTCCCTCTTGTCTTCCATCTCTCTTCTTGTCTTCTCATTTTCCAGCTGCTGTTTACAACTTGGTAATACTAGGTAGATGCATTTATTAAACACAAGCAGCCACCAAAAAATAGAAAATAAATATTGATAGGATAATTATGAGCTGCACCTGACAGGGACAGAGTTATGTCAATTATATTTTATTGGTCAAAAATGCAAAAAACTTTATCCACGTGCTAGTGGAAGTAAAATAAACTCCACAGTTTGATGAAGCAGTTACATGTGCACATACAGGCTTTTGTGGCCATTTTTGGGAAACAGTACAGTTAAAGAAAGAGTAGCTATAGGGAAGGCTAGTAGTAATGGTGAGGAAAGGTCCTATGTGTCATAAACACTGGTAGTTTACAGCAGTTTCAACTGATGATAGAGTAGGAGCACAGGGGAGGATTAGACCGCTGATCTCCTAATCCTAGAGCTTTCCAGTAGCCTGAGAAGGTGAACTCCAGCTGTTACCAGTGCAATGACATATGCAGAAATTGCCTTATCATTCTCGGAACTTTCAAGAAAAGGGACAATAAAACTCAGATGAAGCCAGAATGGTGGTGCAGTGTGAGTCAGTACTTGGGAGGCTGACACAGAATTGCTGTGAATTGACTACCAGCCTGGACCACACAGTGAGCTCAAAAGTGAGCCTGAACTACATAGTGAGATACTGACTCAACAAAACTAAACAAAAACTTGAGGTAAGGTCAGAGATATGTTTCCCATTATTTGAACATAACATGGAGTAAAGATGTGGAAATGATACATGGTGCACAATAAATACATATTATAATTTTATGTGCTAATTAAAAAATAAAGAAGTGAAAGAAAAAAAGTAGAAGTTAAAGAAAAGAGTAGTATAGAGAGCCCAGAAGTGGGAGTCTAAGGAGGATGCTTTGGGTGGTGAGAGCAGGAATGCCCCCAAAGGCTCAAGCGCCTGTAGTTAGCACTGTGGGGTCATGAGTGAACTGTGGGGAGTGACAGCTGACTCACCCAAAAGAGATGGGGCCTGGCTGGAGGAGGCAGATCACTGGGAGCTTTGAGCTAGGTGAGAAGTCTCCCTCTGGCTTCTCCTCTCCCTCCTTCCTGGCTGCCAGGACATGAGCAGCTGTCCTCTACCAGCCCCTTCTCCAGGCCACTTCTGCCTCGGAGGCAGGTGGCCATGGGCTGTAACCACCAGCCCAAGTAAACCTCTCCTTAAATTGTGGGTGTTGGGTGTTGTGTACTGGAGAAAACAAAGGCACTAAGACAAAACTATTATAGTGATCTGGATTGGAGTATAGTGTTAAATAAAATGTAATTAAGAGAAATGAAGAAGGGGAGATTCACAAAGTGATTCAGATGTACAGAATAGTACCATCATCACCAGGAATGTTAAGGCCCATGGAAACTAGCCGTGAAATCTTTTGGTAACAAGTAGGACTGGAAAATGTTATTAAATATTTTCTGTCTAGTGGAAAGGTATTTTACAAGTTTTTCAGAAGGTTTCATTTGTGCTAACATAATCCCCATTATAGTTGCTGAATGTTTGAATCCCTACAAGGCAGAAAGTTCTTGAGAACAACATCAAGCACCGGAAGAGGTCATCAATGGAGGTGACTGTAGTCATCTTCTCATGGAGAAAGACCCATGTTCCTCTAAGGACGAGAAGGCCAGGCTTCCTTGCAGGGCTGTCTTCAGCTCTGCTAATTGCCTCTGACAAGGATGTCAGAGAAGTTGTATGTATGATATAAATTATTTAAATGTAGGATTTATGTAATTATACTTCACTTTCATCTATTTGTTAGGATTCACATCAATATGTATTTCAATTTACGGAGCTTCTGCAATGTATTTGATGGGCTTGGCATTCCCCAGGGCATTAGTCTACTGATGGTTTATGTTGCATGTGATGTTGAGAAGTAAAGCCGGGTAGAAAAGGGGCCACTGAGGGTGTGCAGATCAGGTCTCCCTCCCTCCTGGCTCACTCTCTGCTGCCCCTTGCAAAACCATGGACCATTCTCTTCTGCCTTGACACTTTGCCTTGGAGCCCACGAACATGAGCAAAACCTCTGCAACAGTGAACAAAACTAAACTTTACTTCCTGTAATTTGGAAGTTCCAAGGATTATGTTTCAGTTATGAGAAAGGCATCTATGAACCCTTGTATATTTCTGTTGAATGAGTCAGTGAATATTTAAATAATTTTATTCCTCCATAACTTCAAGAAACTTCCCCTTTGGGCCGGGGAGATGGCTCAGTGGAATAAGTGCTTGCCTAGCAAACACAAGCACCTGAGTTCAATCCTTGGTTCTGCAAAAAAAAAAAAAAAAAAAAAGAAAGTTCCTCTTCATTTTGAGTGTTAATATGAACACCAATTATATAGTTCTATTTTGATCCCATTTCTACTAACAGATAAAATGGCACCAAGAAAAGTGGTGAAGGGCATGATACTAATATCAACATTTAAGGCCAGGATAGTCCCTTCCAGAATATTTTTATCAGGGGCCAGAAGATGGCTCAGTAGAATAAGTGTGGCAAAAAAAAAAAAAAAAGCCAGAACATTTTTATCTTTGTAACCTCCTACATCTCATCAAAAAAAAAAAAAAAAAAAAAAAAAATACAAATACCCCCAAATCTCCTCTACCTCCTAACGTTGGAGATTTCCATAAAACTTTTTTGGGTTGCTCACTTTTTATTTTCACTTTACAATTCATCACAGTTGCTTTAAGACAGAAGTTCATGATGGAAGATCTTTTTGAGATCACTATCATACCACCTTATTTCAATTTTACCTCCTGTTTTCAATTCTTTTTCAAAGGTACAGATACTGAAACTTCTTCATCCTTTCTGAAAGTGCAGAAGTTTCTTCCAAATCTGACATGATATGACATGTTTTCACATATCCTCTCACTAGTTGATGAATGATTGATTCTCCTAGTTTCTGCCCAGTGATCCCTAAATTGCATGCATCACGTGTCAATATCTTCATAATGAAGCATTTTAAACTTTTCACTACACAAGGCAGGGATTTAGAGCTTAGAAATTAACTTTATTGATCTGGGGAGATAGCTCAGTAGCATAAGCACCTGTTTGGCAAATACAAGGTCCTGAGTTGGATCTGCAGTCAGTAAAAAAATAATAATAATCCTATAGATTATTGAAATTGGCTTATAGAACTACAGAATTGTAATGGTTGATTAATTATGTCAATTTGAGAAATTCAGAAGCTTACTTAAGTGACTAAGCATTTCTAGATCCCAGAGTGTAGCTGCCCTACACCCTAGGGTGACTGTCTACATTTTAGGATGTTGGAGTTGTTGATTAGTTCTGTCAATTTGAGATGTTTAGAAGCTTAAGGAAGTGACTCAGCAATTTTACAGCCTAAGGTATAGAGGACCCACCCTCCAGTGGGTATTGTAGCCTTATACACTATAAGAGAGGAAGTGAGGATTTCTCTCCCCCTTTATTGCCGTTATTGTTTTTGCTCTCTTCCAGCAGCCACAAATGATTGTATCTCTGCCATACCACACTGCCTTCGAAGCAGCTGATTATAGACTGAAATTTCCACAAATTGTGAGCCCAATAGACCTTTTATCCCTTAGCTTTGGGTGTTGGGTATTAAGTCTTAGTAATGAGAGAAAAGTAATGAAGACTGGTGGATTCATGGACTCTCTGAGCTCTTTGAGACAATGAAAAGACATGAAATTGCAGTAAGCCCTAAGAGTAGTCTCATTTTACTTTTTAAATTATGAAGTTCTTTTAAAAACCACTGGTTCTTAAGGATATTTCAGTAACAGAAATTTTATATCTGTTCATAAAATGCATTTTACATTTCAAAAAACAAAACTAAGAAAAGCTATTCCAGATGTTTTCCATCTCAATAAATTTTTCAATATCATGTTGTTTTTAAGGCAATACAAGCATCTTCTAAGTCTTCTGTGTGTGCATATCTTAACGTCATGTGTAACACTGGTCTGCAGTACTGACATGCAAACTAATAGTGCTGATACACACAGTGTTCAATTGTGTAAGATTTATGAGGGGAGGAAAGTCTTATCTGATAGGTTAACTGAATAATGAATGACAATGTTCCTTTCTCAAGTTTCCTGATCAAACATTAACTTGCACTGACCATACTGAGAAATAAAGAAATCTATTCAGATACTTTTTCCACTGAAAATAAAACTTGTTCCACTGAAATAAAATTCTAT
>NW_004524588.1:18790916-18825614 GCF_000260255.1 Octodon degus
TTGCAGAAAGTAAGATGTTCCCTATTACTTTAAGAGAATATTTTAGGGGCCAGGGAGTTAGCTCAGTAGAATAAGCACTTGCCTGGCAAGCACAAAAACCCTGTCTCAAACACAGATTCTGAGAAAAGAAGAGAGAGAGAGAGAGAGAGAGAGAGAGAGAGAGAGAGAGAGAGAGAATGTTTTAGTAGCTTCTCTTTTACTTCCGTGTTTATTGTTAAGAATTGGAGATAAAATAATGCAGATAACTGCCTTAGGTTTTACCAAAGTCCTAAAAGTATATTCATTGTCATCATACCGCTAGCCAGGCAAATTCTTTCATTTAAAGTCTTGATGAAGAAAAGTGAAACAAGTGGTCAAAAGATCCAGGAAGCAGCTCTCACAAGGGTCTCTTTGAACAGAGACCTGGGGGGATGATCCTGCTTCTGATACACCAACTCACAACAGTAAATGAAGATAGTAAACTGAAATGTTCAAATGAATGTCCTCATTTGAGCCAAGAGTCTACTGCATTATGTCAAATAATTATCATATATCTATATTAAAATACAATGGAAGGGTGGGCGAGATAGCTCAGAGGTCTAAAGCACCCACTTAGGCAAGCTTAGGCAAGCATGCAGAAACTGCAGTTCAATGCCTGGCACCACGTGCCCTGCCAGCCCCACCCCCAGTGTGGGCTGAATCAACAAAAAGGAAAACAAAACAAAACAAAACAATGGAATACAGTTTGGATTGTGGCATGAAGTTGTATTTTGACAACATTTTAAATTACATCTTTTCCCACCTAAATAATTCATTCTAATTATCTAATCCCCAATATTAAACATTCCTTTCAAACAATTTTGAGTTGGCAATACTCAACTCAAATGAATTGAATTATATCTACCAGAAAGATACTTTTAATTTGGAACACCTATCACCTACAAATACAGCCTTACCCAGAACTAGGCCTTTGGAGGTGGAATGAGGACGAGGTCATATTTGCTATGGCGAGTCCAATTCCACAACTATTATCTTGGTGGCAGAAGACCTCAGAGGCAGACTCTGACCCACAGAAGCTACTAGGAGCATGAAGGAGCAAAGTCGGACATCTCCCAGGCAGTGTTAGGCAGCATGGTCTTGCTAACACCTAGATTTGAAACTTCTGATTTTAAACTCTTTTAAAAAATCTATTTTTAAGACAATAATTTTATAGTGTTTTGTTATAGAAGCCTATAAAAGCTAATCAAATATGAACATAAAGTTGAAGAATTTTTTAAAGCAAATAAAATATAGTAAAAAAAAGTATTAGTGTTATCAAGGTTTACAAACTATTTGGATAATTTGGAAATTTATATTGTAATACCTATCTCAACGGAAGAATTTTCGTGGATAACAATGACTCCTTTTAGTACAAAGAAACTAGGGTAACATATTTGAGGGAAGTAACATTTAAGTTATTAAATCTTGAAAGTGATATTTTCATACAAAATCTCCCTCTCCACCATAAGCTCTTGTTTTCCCAGAACAGTAACTAAAACTCCAACTTGCAAATAAAGCAGATCCATCTTCATTTGATTTTAGCATAGGGGGAAAGAGATCTCATAACAGGTTTCTTCCTGTGGCTCTCCAGCTTTCCAGCTTTTTTTTAAAAAGAGATTGTTCTTCCCCTAGCATATTTGATCCTTTTGTCAAAAAGAAGATAGTTGTAGGTGTTTGAGATTCATTCCATGCTTTGCACATGATTAGCCTGCATTTCTGCTTCTGGGCCAGTGCCACACTGTTTTGGTTCTCTGGCCTTACACTGCAGCTTGGAATCTGACAGAGCGATGCCTCCTGCATTGTCCTTCTGCATCCCATCCCTTCACAGCCAATCAGCGATGGACTAAAATACGAGACACAGTAAACCTCCCTTTCCTTAAGTTGTGAATGCTGAGTATTTCCTCCCAGTGACAACAAAGTGATGAAGATGCTCATTCAAACATTACATCTTCCAATCTAAGAACAAGAGAATATTTTCCATTGTTCAGTGTCTTCAATTTCTTTCTTCACAGTGCTATAATTGTCATCATAGATGTCTTTTAGTGTCCTTACTTAGGTTGAATCATGTGTGTTTTTTAAGCACTGTGAATGAAATCCTTTTCCTGACTTCTTTTTCGTTGGGCTCATTTTTGGTATATAGGAATGTGATACACTTTGTGTACCAACATTTGTCCTCACACTTTGCTTAATGTATCTCATCTAAAATCTTTTAGTGGAATATTTTGAGTGTTCTTTATAATTGAAAAATTGTATCATATTTAAATAGAGATAAAGTTAAATAACTCATTTCTGCATAGAAACTGATCAACATACATATCAGAATTAAAATTAGAACATGTTAAAGTGAACATAATGAACACTAAGTACATTGAAATTTGTAAGATGCAGTGAAAATGTGTTTAAAATATCAAGTAAAATCTTTGAGGATCATTATTTGTAAGAAAAAAGGCTTAAAATCAATGATGTAAGGTTTTACCAAAGAATTGAACAAATTTAAATTCAAAGTGTATGGTAGGAAATTACCATTATAAAGACAGAAGTCAGAGGTGTAGAAAGAGATCAATAGAAAAAAAAAAATCAAAGTCAAAAGTGAACTTTTATTTTCCATGCTGCTATTTAAATTTAAGGCCTATAGACTAAGTTTATTGTCAGCTAAGTTATATATATTTATTTATTTTGAAACAGATCTTACAAATTTACCCAAGCTGGGCTGAAACTTCAGATTTTCCTGCTTCAGCTTCCAAAAATTCTGAGAATACAATCGTGCAACACAGTGTAGACAAAGTGAACTTTTTGTTAACAGTATTTAAATCAATAAGCTTATAAAAAGTGTAAATGAGAAAACTAATTAGCAACACCACATATTAAGGAGATTCTATTGTTGAAGTTCCTACAGTGTTGTAAGAATGAATGCTACCATAATCTATGTGAATGAAATTGATCAGTAAAATAACATTTATTTAATACCATCTTAATCAGAAGATGAAGAAAGGCAGAATTTATTTATACACATGAAAAAGCTACAAGGAGTTATACTACCATATACTGTAAATGTAGAGAGACCACTAACTTTTCTCTATTCATCGTTCTTTGCTAGAGAAACTTCTATAACAAAAGACACACTAAGAACAACAACATCAGAGGGGTCACCTGTGTACAAGGGTGCTGCACAAACAACGACCAACTCTCATAGAGGTAACACTGAATCTAGACTTATGTAGCCTCTTGAATAAGAAATTACAAAATTTTTAGATATGTGAGATAGTGAAAAAAGAAGACTTTTCCTCTGAGGGTAGGACTATAACCAGCTGATAAATTCTGCTAAGTGAACTGTGCCACTTAGATTCTTCTAGTGTCATCTTCAGACTGATATGGCCCTAAGATTTTCTTCAGGCCGGGGAGATGGCTCAGTGGAATAAGTGCTTGTCTGGCAAGTGCAATGTCCTGAGTTTGATCCCTGGTACCACCAAAATAAATAAATAAAATTAATAAATAAAATAAAATTTTCTTCAGGTAACAACTTTGTCCTTCCTGGTAGGGAAGACAGGGGAGGCCCTATCACTTTATTAATTTATACCCTGCTTTCAGACAAATTCAGAGAAAGAAAAAGCTCCCCTTGTGTGTGTACAACCTTAGCAGGTTGTAGCTCAAAATTATGCTTATGGCAAAATATCATAATTTAAGTTCATATAATGCAATGGACACAGGACAAATGAACATTTTCCAATTGAACTCATGTGACTGGCATAAACCTGATGCTAGAACCTGGAAACACATTGGGAGCAATATAAAACTCAGACAAAAACATCTATACAAATATATACTTGAATATTCTTAAGAAAACATTCGTATATGTGGATATTCATCTTTAAAAAGTCAAAATAAATTTTAAAATGAAATTTGACCTAAAAACCATTCAAAATAAGTGCAGTGTTAATGGGAAAAAAAGGTTAAAAACATGGTCATATTAATAGATGTCAAAAAAATGTGACATAGTGCAAGACTCATCAGGAGGTTTTCTTAAACTATGGGATTGGACATCCATGCCAGGCATGGTGGCTCACGCCTGCAATCCTAGCTCTTGGGAGGCTGAGGCAGCAGGGTTATGGAAAGTTTGAGGTCAGCCTTTGCTACATAGTGAGTTCAAGGCCAGCATGAAGGAAATAGTGAGATCCTATCTCAAAAATAAAAACAAATAAATATATAGGAATGGACAATATTTTTGACCAGGTACAATAAAGAGAAAATTAGACGTCCAATAAAGTAATGCAAAGAAAATTTACAGCTAAAAGAAATTATTATTAATATAACATTGGACACCTTTCACTGGTGTCCAAAATAGAGTAAGGAATCTTTAGTCAGCAATTCCTTTCAGTAATGTACTATTGATTCTGTCTAGCGTAATTGGGCAAGAAAAACTAACTAGAAGTTTCAGATTGTCCAGACAGAAGTAAAACATTAGCTTTCACAAGTGATATAATTAGCTAAGCAATGATTCCTAAGGAACATATAATGCAATTATTTGAATTAATCAATAAATTTACCACCATATAGAAAAAAATATATCTCAAATTACTAAGCAGAAAAGTAAAATAAAAATATAAAATAAAAATATATAAAATAAAAATATTTAAATTATAATGCCTTAAAAGTGCACTAGCAAATTAATGAGATGTTTGTGAACTCCACATTCTACAAAAAGCCCTGCTAATTGATAGACAAAAAATAACAGATATACATAAATATTTTTGGATTTAGAATATTCCATATAATTAAGAGTAAATTTCCTCCAAACTGTAGACTCAACCTATCCCATCATATATAAAGCAGGATTTTGTAACAGAAATTGACAAGTAGCTTAAAATTATTTTATGGAAATTGAAAGAAACTACAATAGGTTTTTTAAAAGTGCCTTTTACCAGAAAGGGAAAATGCTTGTAATCCATGACTTGAGGACATACGTTAGAGCAGTTATTCTGTGTAAGGCTGACATAAGTGGTGCCAAACTGACTTAAAAAGTATTTTTAAATAGGCACACACATAGAAATTTGATGCTTTGCAAAATGATTTAATTTATAGCTTTATAAAAAACTAGATTTCAGAAGCAATATGGGAATATTTTTATATGTGATGAATAAAAGGCAAAAGAGAATCTTTGCTTTATCACATATTATAAGGAAATTAATTTAAGGTGGGTCAGAGAAAAAAAGTATGAAAGTCAAAATCGTGACAATACTACTAGGTAACATAGAAGGCTTTTATGAGCATTTTGACAGAACACATGATAACTAAAACCAGAAAAAATCTGAAAAACTGTCAAAATATGAAAATTCTCTTCTTCAAAAAACATTAGTAAGAGACAAAAAACACGGGAGAGAATACTGGATAGCCATATGTCATAAAAAGTTGATTCTAAGGACCAGCCAAATAGCTCAGTGTATTAAAGCATCTGCTTAGGCAGATGCAGGGGCGAGGAGTTTGATCCCAGGGCCTGCCCTGCTGGCCCCACTCCTGGGGCTCACTGAGACAGTGATTGAGACTGGACATGGTGGTGCACGCCTGCAATCCCAGCTCTTGGGAGGCTGTAAACAAGACGATCACTATGAGTCCGAGCTGCGCAGTGAGACCCTGTACGCCCTGTAGACCCTGTCCTAAAATCCAAAAATAAAAAATAAAAAATAAAACAAAAAGTTGAATCTAGACTATAAAGTACTTCTCTGACTTAGAGAAAATAACCCAGTAGAAACAAGTAAAAGACTACACCAAGAAAGATATGAAAAACACACGAGATGATTGCTCAACACTATTTTCAGTCAATTTCAATTTAAAATTGTAAGGAACCACTGAGCATACACTAGAATGATTAAAATCAATATTTCTATGATTATTGCTAACAAGATAAAATAGCACCATTTGGGGGAAAGGTAATTTCCTTTAAATTACTTACCTATTATTGCCTAATAAGTATCTTTACAAATATTTACAGAGGGAAATAAAAATTATTCATAAAATGCCTAGCATATTCATGACTGCTGAACTCACGTTAGCCATCAAACATCAATGCCTATTAGTAGGGGACTGAATAAACAAATTAATGGCTGAAGACTATGATCTGCAATTTCACTCAACTGCATGAAAGGATGTTATCATCACTACAGGGAATGAAAGAAATTGCGTATAGGAAGGTACATTTTACTTGATTCCACTTATAGAAAAAACTTAAATTATGATGATGAGAATCCTAACAATGGTTATGTTTAGGAGGAATTGAGTCACAAGAAGCTTTAGGGCTATTTCTAGCTGATAAAACTTCCTGTATCTTGTTGGAGATGTGGCCTACTGCAACACAACTCATTTCCAAGCTCTAAAATTAACTCCAAAGACAAGCACTTCTGCACCAACCGTGGCCACCTTCGTGGGGTTCAGCCCCAAAGCCAAGATGCCCAGCTCAGGCCTGGGTATTTGGGAGTCTCACCCAGGCTTAGCCAAAGAGATCGTGAATGCAGCCATCCATGCAGAATGTGGCCCCATCCACTGTGTCTGCATCTATCAGAATAAGAATGAGGTGGGAAAACCATCCAAGAGAAGATCATAGGCAGGAGGCCTCTTCACTGCCAGCAAGCTGTGGCCCCCACTCTGAGAGAAGCCTGGTGAAGGAGGCTACTAGAAGACCCTGAGGGACCTGAGCCTGGACTACCTGGACGCCCGCCTACTTCAATTTTCACAGGGGCTTCAGGCTGCAAAGGAACTCACTGCCAGAGACTATAAAGGAAATAGGCCCCCGCCCCACCCCCAGGGAAGTAGCATGAAGGAGCTGTTGGATGCGGGGCTGGTGAAAGCCCTTGGTACCTCCAAGGTCAACACAGAAAAACTCTTGAACAAGCCTGGGCTGTAATATAAACCAGTGACCAACCAGGCAGCGTATCTTTCACTCCTCATCCAACAGACACTGATCCAGCACTGCCACTCCAAGGGAATCACTGGCACTGCTTACAGCCTCCTGGGCTCTCCAGAAAGACCGTGGGCCAAGCCAGAGGATCCTCTACTACGGAGGATCTCAAGACTAAGGATTTTGCTGCCCAGCTGTGTCCTCATCCTGTTCTGTGTCCACAGGAATGTGGCAGTGATCCCCATGTCTGCGACACCAACTTACGTTATTGAGAGTTTTTAAGGTTTTAACTTCAAGTTGAATGATGAGGTGATGGTGGCCACCCTTAGCTCCAACAGAAACTGGATTCTATCTGGTGAATCACATTTGGAGAAGTATCCTTGGATGCCAAATACTGAAGCTGAATCACAGGATTAGATGACCAGAAGAAGGCGGAGGAAACAGCCCAGTGACATAAGTGCCTGCTTGGCAAGCACGAGGTCCTCAGTTTGATCCTGGGTAAAAAAAAAAAAAAAAAAAAAGTTAGCCTAGCTGACCAAAAGGACACTGTCTTCTCGCTATGTGGAACTCACTGCCCGTGAGACACACAGCTAAGCCTGTGTGAACCCACACTGCACTTGAAGCCATTGCAGGTAGATTTTAGGCAATGCTGTGTTGAAGCCTGTGTTCAATCAGGAACAGATGACATTGCAAAGCATGACTAGTGACAATTTTTCCTTTTTCACTTATTGAATCTGCCCACATGTTTGTTAAATGCCAGGAACTCTGTGAACATTGGGGACACAATAATAAAATCATGCAAAATAGTAATTATAGTAACCAATAAGAGCTGAGTTAATTATGCACCAACATGCTTGGGAGTGTTGTTCCCACGGTTGAACTCACTGGATGGAGCCCTTATCGGTCACATTTTACAGAAGAGGAAATTGAAGTGCAGGGAGGCCAGGGAACTTGCTCACGGCCACCCAGGCAGTAAGTGTCTCACCACCCTCTCAGAAATAGATAGAAATGGGGAGAAAGCAAACAGTAAAAATGCTCTCCATTGTCACTGAAAAATTAAATTAACTCAAAATGTATTGAACTATGAATTTAAGATTTGTACACTTTACTGTATGTCTACATTATGTAAAAAAATGTTGTAAGCAGATACTGAGGCTTGTTAATGTTTGTTTTTAAGTGTTAGGAAAAGCTGAAACTAGTACCTGTGGATTCTAAGTTTCAACAAATGCTGCACTGAGGATATACGAAGCACTTTGCTCACTGCTGAGGACACGCAAACATGTAGGCATCATGGCTAAAGTACATGCACTCTTAAGATATCAAGACTGGAAAGGTAGGTATGCAATCATGTATTTATGGAAAGATAGAGAAACCCCTAGAGATAAGGTTAATTTGGATATGTGAACACGAAATACTAGTTCTCTTTGCAAGAACATCTAAAAATCACATCTACTTCCCCAAGGCAGTGAACTTTGGAACCCAAATCTTGTTCCACAGATACTACAGGGCCCAAATTAAATAGTCAAAGCACTTTGAAGAAATGACTGGTTCCAGCCTGTGGAAAGAAAGGTTCATGATGAACTTGGACCATAATATGCCAGGAAGTGAGATAGCATAACAAGATTAGTTACAGACAATCAGAAGATGAGATGTATCGAGTTCAATATATTCATATGCCAGAAGGTCCTTTCGAAAGGACTTCCATCTGAAAACTCTGAGACAATTTAAGTGGTAAAATGAGTAACGATAGTAACAGTTTACAAACCACTAAATAAATAATAATTACTTGGTCCACTCTGATATTAAGTGAGAGAATAAAAATAATGAATAAGAAGGTAACTAATAATGGCAACTAATAAATACAAGAAGAATAGTAAAGTTTGAAATCTGTTATTTTAATTGTTGCAGTTGGAAGTTTAATAAGAATTGCATATTTTAATTAGGTTGAATCATCTTCCCATTTATTGCAAGAATGGAGACAACACCGCAACCTTGTTTATTAATTTCTTTTCTTTTCTTTTTCTGGCAGAACCAGGGATTGAACTCAGGCCCTTGCGATTGCCAGGCAAGAGCTTATTCTTACTGAACCATCTCCCCGGCCCTATAAATTTCTTCATTACATTCAGTCTCCTCTTTCTCATGCAAACCCTAAAATTCCATTTATCTTTGTCTCCATATAAAGTTTTTCTTATACTTTTAAACCAAGAGATATTGACGTACTTACCAAATATCTTGTTAGTTATTGAATCAGTACTTCAGAATCAGAAATTTGACCTGTTGGGATTACTTTTCCAAATTCACTAAGTAAAATTTTGTTCATTGTTTTTACATGGCAGTCTCCACAGTGGTGCCCACATTGCCTGACAAAATCGGGTTGGCAACACCTGACTCTGTTCTTGGTCTCCCTTCTCACATACCTTTTTGAACTCTTGTGTGTAACTTATGTCAAGTTGCTGTGCAGTGGACATGTGAAACATGAAGGTGATAATTAAGCTCACATACACAGGAGTTGCAAGTGTGAGGAGCCCGGATGCAAGGATAGTGTAAATATGGAGAATATGGGGAAGCTGTGGCAACAGCTAGGAGTAAAGAAGGAAGATTAATACGGGCTGGCAGAAAATAGTATTCAAGGGCTCAAACATAGTTTAACAAAAGGCTAATGCTATTGTGTTTAGTCAGTGAGAAAGGCTGTCAGAAAAATTGCTAGCAATATTTTTTGAATTTCATATTTAGAGACAGTATTATTTTCTTAATTTCTAAACTATGAGTCACATCTTGCTGTATAAAGCTTGGAATGAAAATATGGCGAACGTTTGAATTTTTAAAATTTTATTATAAAGACACATAACCCCTCATAAAACACTCCCCAAAATTATTATCAACTGCATGTGTCATAAGCATGTACTAATACAAAATTAAATTAAAGAAAATTCCCTCCCATTTTGAACACACTAATCCCATTGTCACTGTTACGTTCTGAAGCAGTTTGGGATGTGCTCTTTAGAGTCTTTCATTGTACTGTTGTGGCTGTGTTGATGGGCTGAAGACATTCACAGTATCTACCTTTTATGGTAGGTTTGACTTGGGGGAAGATGTAGAAGTCACACAGGGTCACAGTCCTTGAATAAGAAGCAGAGGGACACCTCAGAAGGTTTTTATTTGACAGAAATTCATGGCAATAATCAAAACATATGGTGAATGTTTAAGCTAAAACAGAAAGGGCTGGCGAGATAGCTCAGCAGATTTGTGTCTGCTTAGGCAAGCACACGGAGCAGGGTTTGATCCCTGCCCCACCCCTGGGCGTACGGAGCCGCCAAGTCTGGGAGTGGTGGCACACGCCGCAATTCCAGCATGTGGAAGACTGAAAAATAAGAGGATCATTGTGTATCTGAGCTGCACAGTGAGACCCTGTAAAAAATAGAAAGAAAGTGAGAGAGAAAGAAGAAAAAATAATACCAAAGTACAAATTGTAACCAGTCTGCAAAATATGCCCTCCGATTACAAACACACTTACCTGATTATTATCTCATTATTCTTGAAAATGTCTTTCACTGTATTACTTAAAAAATAAAATAATCAAAGTTTAAATTTGATGCATATACTGTCCATCATCCTTTGTGTTTAGTTGTATAAAGTTTGATCATTCTTCATGTAGGACACTGTACACCTGGGGAAGAATTATATTCCCTCTTCTTTATCACTGTAATCAGTGTGCCCTTTCTGCCCTAGTTTACAATTCTCTGGCATACTTATTAAGGTCCTTCAGCAGGCGTGGCGACGTGTGCCTGTAGTTCCAGCACTCTGGAAGGCTGAGGCAGGAAGAATGTGAGCACGGTCTGGTCACTTACCAATAAGCATTCATAAAATAAAAATTTATAGATGTGTCCCGAGGGATTAGGTGGCATCAGCTAGAGGCAGAGCCCGAGACATGACTTGGAGTCAGTCAGTTACACTGAGGTGAGAGTCGGAGTGAAAGTGAATGGAAAGAAAAACTCACTGGAGTGCGTGTCAGAGGGATTTGGAAAGGAAGCTGGGCAAATCCCAACCATGACACCGTTGCTCAGATGAAATTGCTGGGCCCTGAGACAGGGAGCAGGCATTTCAGCTGCAGTATGGAAGATGAAGCAAATGCAATATTCCCCACCCTTGTGGTTGCAAATGAAAATAACTCAAGATTCCTTCATACTCCAGAAAGAATGGCACCCATCCAGAATTCAATTAACAACTGCTAGTATAGCTGTCTGGAAAAGCAACTTTCTACATTTCCTGTGGGAATGTGCATTGGCACAGCGACTATGGCAATCAGTATGGAGAATCCGAAACAAACGAGCCAGAAACTACAGTTGATCTGGCAGTTTCCCTTCTGAGTATGTTTTTCAAAAGGCATCATGTTACCACGATATATGCAAAACCATATCTATAGAAGCACAAGTTAAAATAGCTAAATCTTGGAAGCACCTCATATGTTAATCATTAAAAAAATGGATGAGGAATATGGGGTATTTATACACAAAGGTCTTCTACACAGCCATGACAGAGGATAGACCTGAGTCATTTGCAGGAAAGTGAATGCACCTTGATGCTGTAACACTGAGATAAATCAAGTCTGCAATTACACAAACTGCATACTTTCTGTTACATAAAAAGCCTCTGAGGTATAAATACTTTAGAGTACAAAATGAAGACATGCATGAAATAGGAAGATCTATCCTTTTCAAAGAAAGGGAAATTTATGTCAAGGGAGCAGGCGTAAAAAGAAAGTAATGGAAAGTTAAAATAATTAAATTACATCATGTACATGTCCCAACTCTCCACAATGACTATGATTATTATATACAGGAAACATGTGCTAATAAACAAGAAAAATCAAAATTAAAAATTGAACTCAGGATATGGATCAGCATGAAACTCCTTGACTTAAATCTAAATAGAGCAAATAGATGTCCCAGTAGAATAAATTATATATATATATATATATATATATATATATATATATACACATATATGTTTGATGGCTGAGAAAGGAGAAAGTTTGCAATCAAGTGAAGCAATAACTTGGCCATATCATTAGTTGTTTCACATAAGAATAGAAATGCTAACATAATGAAATTACATATAGGATGAATTATTTCGATCAAACATAATAACTCCTGCATCTTTCTAAAATCCTTATTTCACCTAGCAATGTAATATCTCACCACACTTAATATTTCTCTTTCTTTTATACATATTTTTCTGTATTTTAGAGATTTTAATCTGTCAGTTCATGTACTATTGCTATATGATGTATTATAGTTCTTTAGAAGAACATAATCTATATAAGATAAATGTATAATTGTACACTGGAATTATTAAGTAGACTTCCAAGATCAGAGTTCAAAGAGTCACTGTGATTGTCTCTAGAATAACAGGCAGATATATCCAAAATAGCCATTTATGCACTGTCATGTCAGAAATGCAGTGTCAGTCAAAATTCCCAGGCCTGAAAGCTCTCAGTGTGAGTTTGCACTGGAGAGTTGACAAATCTGGAGGCAATATTCAAAGCAATGGCTAAAGTAAAAGCACTGTCAAAAGGGAGAAACACTTCCCTCTTGTTTTCCTTTTTTATTCTGTGCCATCCACAAACGTACTAGTTGGTCACCTATATCCCTGATGAGTCTTCCCTCCTGAGTTTGCTGATCTATAGATCAGTCGTTCTCATACAAACTAATAACTTACTCATCTATTCAGTGGTTCTTATTCAAGTCAGGTTGACACATCATAATTAATGATTATTCTTTCTTATATAAAAGCCCCAACATATTTTAATCAATAATATTGTTAACTTTCCCACATCTAAATTTCAATAAATGGTAGCAAAACTTTGTAATTTCAGATATGGTTCCATACATATATACATAAACATAGCTATAGATAATAGATACATATTAGAATGGTCAGACAAATATACTTGCAAATTTATTTTGTTATAAATGTGTTTTAACATTTGATAAAATTTTAATTTAATTCAAAAAAATAAAAAATCTGAAATGAAATTAGAAGTTTTAGTAAAAGGTTTTAGACTTCTCCATTGCAAGTTATACTAAAATATTAAATCTTTTAACAAAGTTAAAATATACACAGACCTAAAGGAAAAGAAATCATTTGAGTATTGTTACACTTCTTTTTAGCTTCAAATTTCGATACTATCAGGTGGTGCACCTTCCTAATCCCAGTACTTGAGAGGCTGAAACAGAGAATTCATCTTAATTTGAGGCCACACTGAGCTACGTAATGAGTTCAAGGCCAGCCTGAACTACATAACAAGAGCCTGTCCTTAAGATAAAGAAATGAAGAGTCTGTCAAATCATTTCATACTTTCACTTCACATGATGTACATATAAATATTAATTACATTAATTCTACCTCAACAGATCTGAAATATAGCATTTCTATGACATCATAAATTTTAGTTTTTCTTTATAGATCTGGATTTGAGCTAATTCACATAGTTAATCCCTGCATTGTAGGTTCTGTAAATTGGCTGAAAATCACATAAATTAATTTTATTTTACTTTCCTTTTTATGGTACAAAAACGTTCATCAGAGCCATTAGTCTTTTTATGTAAACCAAGAACAATATTCTCTGGCCTCTAAACTTCAAATTAATTTATATAAGCATATTTAATTAGTTATAAATTAATTTTACATGTCAGAAATCTTAAAAGAATTTCTTCTCAACAGAGATAATAAATATTACTATGTATATGTATGAGCCAACTCCATTGTTCTTTCTAATATATCCCTGTTTTTCTAGCTGTATGATTGCAATTCCAAAATTAAGAAATATTACCACTACATGCCTGTACTTGTCCTTCAGTTATAATCTTATATTCAGAAAATATTTTTGCTATAGAGTTGAATATATTCTTCATCACTGCTATATGAGTATGAGGTTGTATTAACCTCATAGCTCATCCAATTACCATTTTTTCTGAGGCATTTTTCTTGCTCTCTCGTATGGCTGCTTTATTCTGTGCCCACAAAGCGCAGAATGTCATCTGAGCTGTGGCTCTCAGTGGGTAACACGGGATGCTCGGCCTGCTTCAGAAACAGTCAGCGTGACTAAGTGATTTCAGAACCTGAAAACTAATAGAAAAGAAAAGAACCTGAAACTTAAGTTGAATTTTGGTTTTATCTTGGGATCCCATAGTTGTGTATGTTATGTTCGTCCACCATGCCTTTGCGATCCTATAGTTCATACAGGTTTTTATTCTTTTCCAATTGAGTGGCATTGCTTTGAGATTTTGACATGCTAGGCAGCAGCACAAGTGAAAATCCTCACAAGCAAATATATGGGATATAATTTCAAGCTATTTAATTACTTCTTCTTCTTTTAACATCTATGTTAGGACTCTCTGACGTCTTTTTCATGGATCTCAATTTGGTTTTGAAATATTTGTCAGAGTATCATAAGATTAAAACTTCCCTGTTGTTGAAACAGAGACACCTTGGATTAACAACAGGACTTGGATTAACAACAGCTCATATGAGGAAAAAACCCTGATGCCATTTTTGTTGAGTTTAAAGCAAATATAAGTAGTCAGCCTCCTCTGGGGGTGAAGCTCAATCAATGCATGTTCTAGTTTAGCCAAGAATACTCAGTAGGAGTTATTGGTAATTCAGTATGAGTTTAAAAATGGGCATACAAGAGATCTAAAGTCAAGAAAAATTTTGGTTTCAGAAAGTTGTGCTTGGAGAAGAACTTTGCAAATACATGAGGACTACCATAAAGAAGGTGAAGCACTCTGTTCTATCTAATCCCAGGGGTAAAAAACGGGATGATAATATAGAATTTGAAATGAAACAAATGTTGATCCATTATAAGGAAAACTTAAAAATAATCCAATAAAATAGGCTACCACGTGTAAAGCCATCAAAATCTTCCTATTAGGTCCAGAACCTCCTTATCCAGCTACTTGGAGAAAGTAGAGTATCTATTTTAGATCAAATCTTATGTGAGAATTACAGATATCACATTAAAATTACTTAGAAAATGTTTCAGAAATGCTCGTAGTTGACTGCCAAATAAAAAAATGTGATTTAAGTCAAACTAAAAAGTCAAACAAAGGCCGTAAAGTTCCACAAGAGATTCTGGGGGTCATTGGGATCAGAATCCCTTGATGTGGAGCTAAGATTGAAAGAGCAACTTAAACTTGTCTTCATGGTGGGATCCACTAACAAGCTGATCAAATAAACTGTCAGAGTCGTACATCTCAGATATTTCAGTTAACTAGAAGCATAGGATCTGGGCATTTAAACTTTTTAGTTTTTAAAGTTTTAGTTTATTTTTACATGTGTGTGGTACACAATGTTTATGTTCCTTGAGTGGAGTTGGACATGTTCATAACATTATTTTTTTGGTGGTGGTATCAGGGATGCAACTCAGAACCTTGTGCTTGCCAGGAAAACACTTATTCCACTGAGTTATCTCTTTGGCCCCCATAAGACATTTTAATTACTTTGATCATACTCTTTCTTCCTTCCTTCCTTCCTTCCTTCCTTCCTTCCTTCCTTCCTTCCTTCCTTCCTTCCTTTCTTTCTTTCTTTCTTTCTTTCTTTCTTCCTTTCTTCTTTCTTTCTTTCTTCTGTATTTAGGGCAGGGTCCACAGGTTCTACAGTCTCACTGTGCAGATCAAACTCGTAGTGATCCTCCTGTTTACAGCCTCCCCAGTGCCAGGATTACAGGAACGCATCACCAGGCCCAGTCTCATTTGCCATCTCAGCTTGCCCCAGCGGTGGGGCTGGCGTGGCAGGCCTGGGATCGAATCCCCAAACCCTGTGCTTACTTGCAGGTACTTCAATGTGCTGAGCTGTTTGCCCTGCTTGCCTATTTTTTTGATTGATTCTTTTATTTTAGAAAGTCTAACTTTTTGAGTTCTTCATAAATTCTTAATGTGAACCCTTTGTCTGAAAAATAATTGCAAAATAAGTTTCCATATTGTAGGTTGTCTTTCCACTCTGTTAGTCCTTTCTTTTTCTGTATAGAAGTTTATTAATTTAATATGATCCCTGTGGAATCTTGGAATTACTTCCTATGCAACTTGGGTCCTGTTCAGCAAGTCTCTGCCTATGAGTATGACTTCAAGAATTTTACCCATCTTATTCCATCTGGCAGGTTGCATGTTTGATTTAACACAAATTCTTTTGTCTTTTTCTTTATTGTTGTTAGTTTAGAACATGGTGTAAGAGATAGAAGTTTAAATTCAACTTTTCACATATAATCATCCACCCATCATTTATTAAGCAAGCTGTCTATCCTCTGGTGTGTGATTTTTGGCCACTTTATTAAATATCTAACAGTGGAATGTACTTGGAGATATTTCTGGAGCCTCTATGTCATTCTACTGATGCCCCTTTCTATTTTTGGTGCCAGTATCATGCTGTTTTATCCCATCGTTTTGTAATATAACTGCAGATAGAGGGTTACGATGCCTCCCACATTGCTTTTCTTAACCAGGGCTACTTTTGTTATTTGGGGTCTCTTCTAGTTCAATATTAATTTTCGAATTTTTTCCAGTTCTGTGAATGTTGATTGGGATGCATTAAATCTATATACAAGTTTGGAAGCATGGCTATTTTGACTCTAATGGGTGTGCCTATCCAGGAAAATATAGCTTCCTAGATGAATTTAATAGACTGTTAAGTCTAGGAATTCATGGGCCAGATGTTCTGAAGGGTTAAGGAAAACATTTTAATCCTGGATGCTTCTTGAGTAATCTTTGATACAGTCTTCTTTTTTTCACATCCACACTAAAGATCCTCTATGTCGAATTGCAAACATTTACCAAATCACCAACACAGCTCTTGCCTCTACAGGGCCATAATGAAACACCATCTCACTTCTCCTGCTAGATACTTGTATTTATCGCTATGCTCCCCAACAGTTACTCTCTTTGAATTTGTTTGGCCTTCTCATTGTTTCTCTTGCTTGCAAAGAACTCTCATCCTTCTCAGGAACTTTATAAAAGTGCGTGTAGAGAGTGGCTGAAGCTGGAAATTGGTCACACTCTTGCGGTCACATTGCCTGAGATAATTCCAGCTGTTAGTCACTAAGCAACTCTCTGTGTGTGATACTAACTTAGTCAAATGCACAAAAGTCCCTGTGGTGGTAGTTCAAGTTTTCTTCCATCTCAAGAGAGGGGCTCTATCTGACATCAGCTGTGTCTCTTGTCTTTATTTCATCCCCCCCACCATCATTTTTTCTTGGGAACAACAAGAGCTGTGCAAAACACTACAAGTTATCCAGGCCTCTTACATTCTTCTTAGAGCTTTGTACCACTCTTTCTAGTGCCCTCTCTAGTCAAGTGTTGCTGCATCAGAAAAGTCCTTTCTGACCAACTTGAGGAAAACATAATGCCCTTGTCCTTATCCCCTTTAACACTTTACATTACCATTTTAGCTCCCATGTTAGATGACAACCTCAATTTAATTTTATTTGTGTCTCTCTTTATCAGAACAAGATGACTTCATGTAAAATTTATTTTATGACAAAAAGTAGCACCCTTTAAAGTATATATTCTGGGGCCGGGGAGATGGCTCAGTGGAATAAGCTCTTCCCTGGCAAGCGCAAGGGTCTGAGTTCAATCTCCAGTTCCGCCAATAAATAAAATAAAATAAATAAAGTATATATTCTATTTTTTTCTATTTGTTGACTTTTTCAGTACATATTTGCAGTACATAAGTGATTACATTCATGGCAGTGAATTTATTCACATACATACTACGTTTCAATGGTTTATTTTCCCCTTCCTTCCACCCCCTTTTATTATTCTAGCATCAGATTCACGGACAAAGAACACATAGAACATACAATTATGCTAAGCCACCGAACACTGTTAGATACATTAGCCATGCTTAGAATCCCTTCTTCACATGTCCATAAAGGGCCCTTTCCTCTGGACCATTCCCTTCCACCACAGCACTTCTACTCTGCAGACAGCCAAACACAGAGTGAAGCTTCTAAAACTGTGAAGCCAAATAAAGCTCTCCTCCTTTACGTGACAGCTGTCTCAGTGATGACGAAAGTGTCTAGGACAGTCTAGGAAGCTTTTCTGTTTCTCTGAACTAACATCACTAGCTGTAGAGAAGACAGGCAATGCATGAAGAGGTAAAAGGATTTGAGCGTCCACCAGCTATAGATTTAGATTTTCATTCTTTTACTGATGGTTGTAAAAACATATACTAGCTAGTAGAACTCACAGTGGAACATACACAGAGATGTCATGGAAAAATACGAAGGCCTTTACTAATCACTACGAATAGGCGGCACAGTTTCCAAATCAAGCACAACAAAGGTGCATGCTGTGAATTGCTGTGCTTTTAGGTGTAATATTATCTTGGCTTTTACCAACTATTTCCCTAAAGCAATAAACATAGTAATTCAATTATCTGTTTCACTTAATTACTGGGTAATACACTTAATTGATATACTTTAATTTCAGTCCTACTAAATGTAACTAATCTCCGGTGTGAAATAATTTTAATAATCAGCATAAAATAGTGATTATATCAGTGCCGTTTTACATTCTGCATAGATCTTATAGTTTAACTCAAGCTATAATTAAAATCTACATTACAAATATGAATGGTTTGTATACATAAGTGATTTGCATTTAAAACATCTGCCATTACAAATACATTGTAAAGATCCATTCGTCAGATGAACACTGTATCAACTTTCTCAAGATGATACATTTGAAAAAAATGTTTCAGTTGATAGGAGTCTCTATTACTTTATGAAATTTTTCAACATTACCTGTAAGGCATTTACCCATCCCTGTTAATTAACACCTATTTAGCTTCTAGCCTTTCCTTTAATCTGTTCCATAGCTTTTGAAAGGAAAAAAGGCTGCCTTAGCCAAATACCTTCCTTGCCTTCACTAAATGATAAAGTTCTGTTATCAAGTATGGAAATAGAAAAAAATTAAATTATTTTTATACATCACCAGTTTTAACTGGAATTATATGAAAATTTGTGTGTAAATAAATCAATATGGACAAGTAAATATATGACAAGTATTTTTTAATATTGCTCAGTCAAGTACACATAAAGATGTAATGTGATAGTTTAAGTGAATAATCAAAGCAAAAACAAGAGGAAGGGGCCTGCGAGATAGCCCAGCGGACTAAATGCCTGCTTAAGCAAGTGCAAGGACCGGGTTCAATCCCGAGCACTGCATGCCGCACCAGCTCCACCCCTGGGTGTGCTGAGCTGGCCAGCAAGACCAGGCGTGGTGGCGCAGGCCTGTAATCCCAGCACTGGGGAGGCTGAGATAGGTGGATCACTGTGAGTCTGAGCTGCATAGTGAGACCCTATACCAAATACATAAACAAATCAAAAATAAAAAGGAAGAAAAAGAATAATGACAAAACAAAGAGAAGTACATTAAGAAAATAAATTCCATAGCCAGTATAAAAATATTAAGCCTTCTGATTAATTTTTGAAGAATACGACTTTGCTTAAAATGTTATAGTAAGTTTTTGGTCAAAAAGTGTCACAGTTGGAAAGAAAGGCATTAAGAGACACATTACTGCACACAGGTATAGTGGTATTTTGCTTCACAAACTAAATTTGTTTTGTGATTTTTGAGGAAGAAGGCCCTGTTTGCATTTGAGTGGGGAAGAAGGCCATAGTTGTGCTTTTCACCTGAAATGGAGTTTGTGAACAGAAGCGAAATTTTGTTGAATATTTCTGAGAACCAAATTGCTTGTGAACAGGAGCATTCGCGAACTGAGGTGCTCCTGCATTGGTAATGGCGGGAAGGAGGCTCTTTGAGGGCATGAAGCTAGATGTCTTTTTAAAGCCCTATTGTAATAGAAACTACTCTGAACTTCCAATTCACCTGCAAAAATGCTGTTATTGACATCTGTCCCATATGTGCCCCAGTTTATATTTCAGAGTGCAAAAGGATGGAATTAGGAAACACTTATGAAGGCACTGTTAGTTGCAGTCAAAAGGACTATCACAAATACGAAGAGGAAGAGTGATAATATTAACTTTTCTGTCCCCCATAATAATCCCTTTCATTTCAATGGGACTTGAGAAGCCACAAGAGATCAATTTTTGCCTGGCGCAAATCTGTGTCCTGGCAACATACATGGCTTCCGCCATGATCTGACCCAGGCTCACATGCCAGGCTGCCCTTGGCCCACACCTTCCAGTTTCTGCAGGAAACATCAGACTTCTCTTCAGATTATTTCCCAAGTCTATATTTGGCATCCCCAACAAAGAAACAATGTCTTGTGCATTGCTGTGCATTTTCTTTTTAAAACTTAGTACACTTTATGAAATCAGCTATATGTTTAGAGGAAAAAAAAGAGAGATCCGTACAGATTTGTAGGAAATTTCCCTCACGTTCAGTGTTTCTCCTATTACTAGTGTCTTGCATTAGTGTGGTGATTACAAGTGATGGATGGGTATGGATGCGTTGCTATTAATCAAAGCCCATAGTTCACATCAGGGTTAGCTCCAAGCAGTGTACATTCTAGGAGTTTTTCCAAACACAGACAGCTCATATCTACCTTTATAGAATTCTATGAAATGATTTCACTGTCCTAGACATTCTTTCATCCTGCTTCCTTCTTACCCATCCTCCCCTCCTTCCTCCACATGTAATGGCAACCTCTTATTTTATTTAACCATGTCTCTAAATCTACATTTGCAAGAATATCACATAGGTGAACTCACACAGTCTGTAGTCTTTCAGATCAGCTTCCTCTACAAAGCACCATGTAAATATCCATTTCTACCATGCTTTTTCCTTATCTGACTTCACTTTTGATGATGAACCATATTTTTATCTGGATATTTTATTTTATCCATCCATTTGTCTATTGAAGGACATCTTAGTTGTTTCCAGTTTGTCAAATGGAAATAAAGCTAACATAAATATGTATCGATTTTGTATGGACATACATTTTTAACACAGTTAGGTAAGCACCAAGGGTGTGATTCCTGGGTTTTATGGTAAAAGTATGTATAGCTTAATAAAAGGTTTCAAAATGTCTTCCAAGGTGGGTATGCCATGTTGTGATAGCAGAAGTCCTTTAATGACACACATTTGTGCTGTTTGGTGTCATGTGTGCTTTCAGGTTGTTTTCCTAATAGACATGCATTAGCTTCTCATTTTTGTACTTCTCTCAACACATTTGACCTATTTTATCCTATATTTTTGTTATCATTTTGGTTTCTTTAGCATAGTCTCTGTTCAGAGCTATTTATTTATTTATTTATTTATTTATTTATTTATTTGGTACAGGGTCTCGCTGTGCAGCTCAGATTCCTAGTGATCCTCCTATCTCAGTCTCCCCAGCACTGGGATTACAGATATGCGCCACCTTGTGGTAGTGGGATCAAACCCAAGTCATTCAACTTGGCAGACAAGCGCTTAGACTGCCGAGCTATCTCCCCCAGCCGTCTGTTCAGATCTTTTGACAAGTGTTAAGTTGGATTGTTTTCATATTCTTGACTTTTAAGCACTCTGTGCACATTTTGCTTGATAGTCATTTATCAGACTGCGTTATGCAAATATTTCCTCTCATTTTGTGGTTTCTGTGTTTAATCCCATAGGACTGAATTTTCTGTTCCACAGAAGAACTATCCTCTATGTGAAATGCAAAACAGAAGCATTTATGTATGTGTCAATTACTGGACAAGGAAAATAATGTCAAATGAGACAATAGTTGCTGAACACAATCTTTACAAGAGCCCAGGTCATAAAGGGAGAGATAGGAACGAACGAATCACTCCACAATGGCTGTTATAACAGGCAGTAGGGGCGCAACAAAGCTTAATGTGGAGAGAACAGATCACATAGAATGGGGCCAGGCTTCTTGGAGGAGGGTCTAAAATTAAATTACGTCGGGCAATGGGTGAAGAAAATGCTCTTCATGGGAGCACAAAAAGCACTGAAAAGAGAAATAGCCTTGCGTGTGAAAGACCCCACCAGGAGCATGGCATTTGTGTCAGAGAATGTTGGATGATTAGGCTGGAATGCTGAAGTAAAAATGGGTCAGAGAGTGTCTCAGATTCCCAAGCAAACAACTAAATTTTATCCAAGAGGTAGGTAGTCGGGAAGTTGGACTGCTGCGGCCAAGAAAGGCAGACACAAGAATGCAGAGGTACTGACTAATACCTGCTGCGACTCTCTAAAGTTTATAAAGCAGGCTGAAATAAATAACAAAATCATGAGTGCTTTCATTGAGTAAAGAAAGATAATGTTTCAAAAGCTTAATATGCACAAGTTCATCAGCAGAAAATGGATACATAACTTGATAAACAACATGAAAAGTAAAGGGAAACCCCATCATGATACTACCGATAACATGGACGGAGGGAAGCGAGTCCAATAAGAGGACAGCCTATCCTTTGTTGTCCTGAAAAAGTCCTTGTGATGAATTCGTATTAAAACATCTTCATTCTCACACGGAGTTCTGTCTTTGTGATTTGGATGATCATCATAGTTATTCTTCTTTTCTTGTTAGTGTGTGTGTGTGTGTGTGCGCGCGCGTGCGCGCACGCGAGTGAAAATCAGGTACTTCCAAACATGCGATGTCAGATTCCTGAAGATACTGCAATAATGGCTGAAATGAGGAATTTACAGGAAGAGATGAATTTTCTGGATTTTAGCCATGCATTCTCTTCTCTGGGTAACTTATCCACCTCAAGATGGTTTATTCAAAGTAAGTGCACTTAAAACTAACAGAAGTGAGAATTTGATCTCATTAAAAGCACCACCTAATCTAAAAGCACCCTCCGGCCTGGGACAGAGAAACCTGGAGGTGCCATTGCTTTTATTCTGGCACCAAGAAAGGCGAACAGCAAAATCACAAGTTTTCTTGCATTCATCAGAAAACTAGAGTGGCATAACGACCAAGTACATGGAGATAGAAAGGGACACGGATGCTGTCCGCCTTTGGTCCATTTCCCCTTGCTGAGAGACACAGTACCTGACAGCCATCGCTGAGAAGAACAGGGCTTCATTGGTTCATGATTTCAGGTGGTGGTCAGCTGGGCCCACACGGACACGGTCCAAAGGGTCTGTGGGGCGAAGCTTCTCGGTTCATTCCCACTGCGAAGCACGACATGAAAAAGTGCAACAGAAGATCAGGCGGGGGGGCAAAATATGGGCCACGGCCAAGCCACCCCGACCTACAGAGACACGAACGAGGGTGCTCTGCTGCTCTGCTGGGCATTTCTTAATCTAATGAAATTGATGTGTGAGTATTAATACTCACATCGCAGAAGGTGGGACAGGGGAGACTGCGCGTGGTGGCGCGTGCCTATAACTCCAGCTCTTGGGAAGCTGTAAACAGGCAGATCACTGTGAGTCTGATCTAGTAGTGAGACCCTGAACACTCTGTAGACCCGACCCCTAAAATACAAAAAAAGAAAAAAGAAGGTGGGGCAGGGGGCAGAGGAACCTGTCTGTGCACAAGGAAAATATCCCGAGTAGCACACAAGTAAGAACTGAGCTGCAGGTCTAAGAAATCCTCAAGGGATCTGTGCAGGCTACTGTAAGATTATAGGAGCAAGGAGCGCTGGCAGTCACGGATGCAAAGGTATTTCTCTCATATGCACAGTCTTCTCCACAAGCCTCTGACAGATGATTAGGATGACCCAATCCTGGCAGAGAGACCTTGTGTGTTTACACTGAGAATGACAACAGGGCCATTTCCTATGAATGCATATTTAAAATGCAAATAAATTATACTACTCCTAAGTATTTTTCAAGTTAAGTGAATTTTTTCATTTTTATATGTTAATCTTTAGAGAGGCCTTATTCATAAGTACTTCTAATTAAAAAGATCTTAAATACCTGTTACATAATAAGATAATAAATTGTGATATACCCCCATAACAACCCTAGTCAGTAACTAAAAGAAACAAACTTCTGATACACTCAACAATCTGGACAAATCTCATACACATACTAAACAAAATTTTTAAAGGGCAGCCTAGACAGGCCCATCTGAAGCTCTTTATTTTTATTACATTCTATAAAAGACAAAAGTCACAAACATTTGAAAAGAAGAACAGTGCTTTTGATGAAACATAATGTTACAGTTTTTACTATAAAAGAATATGGATGAATATTTGTGATAATGAAACTCAGATACTATTTTTTATTGTATTGATACTTATATGAATGCAAATATTTGTCAAAACCATACAACACTGCACCTGACAGGGTGAATTTTACTGTATGAAAATGATGTCAAGATAAAAACTCTTCTTTTTCAAAAAGAAAAAAAAGAAAGAAATGAGCATTGTTCCTGGGGTGAAGAATGAGAAATACACAGAGCCATTTTTGTTTTTTGAGGTCGACTGATATCCCAAGCTTTTGCTAGAATTGTACCCTATTCTTTAAAACTAAGCAATAAATGCATAAACAATCTATTGAGAAAATCCAGTACAGCAAGCAGAATTGCTTGAGAATGCAACTTAGCGCTCCATCCTTCAATTTGCAAGAATGTCCTAGAAATGGGATGATTAGCATGCAAAATACTCTGAACATAATATTGTGTATTTCTTACAGTAAAAAGAATAAGAATTCTACACTAATTTCATACAACCTGTTACTTTTAGAACAAAAGAGTTTGAATAAATGTTGCATAATCTTCAAATATATATATTTATTTACAGAAACATTGTATGTATTTCAAGCCAAAAGGGTTGTAGATGTGATGAGTTTATATCTCAGAAGCTGTTGTTGACAAGGTTGCTATAGGTTGTTCTCTGTGTAATACCAAAGAAGTGCCCTAGATTCCCCCAAAAACAGATGCATATGAAAAACATGCATATATACAAGCCATCCATAATTTTATCTTGACTATTATTTTCATGAACGTAACACAAATGAGAGGAAACAAGGATTCAATAATTTGCTTTCTGTACGAATACCACAGAGAACAATAAACAAATAACCTCACTTCTAATGGAGCACAAGCTGACACTAAGGACTGGAAATCACAGATGCAGAAGAGGAAAATTGCTTTGTCCACAGTGCCTGAGTACTTGGCAGACGCTTCCAGAAGCAGTTGGTGAGACCAGCAGCTTTTGAATTGCCTTAAGGGTTGTCATATGCCTTGGTGGTTGTTGAATTAATGGTCCTCTCAGGTCTTCTGACCTCAAATTGTTTCCTGAGATTATCATGTTAAATAAATAAAAGCATGGAAATAAAGCAGAATCAGAGTCATTTTCAGATTTCAGTAGTCATATGCATTTAGATTAGCATCATCCACATAGCCAAGTTTTTTGTTGTTGTTGTCAGTGTGTCATGAAGTCAAATAATGGAAAATGAACACAGTACCTGCCTGGAAAGTACAAGGTCCTGATTGATGCCTGGTAAAAATAAAACAAAACAAAACCTGTGATAGGTCTTAAAGAATAGCTATTAATTTTCCAGGTTAAAAAAAGAAAAAAAGGCATCTGAGGTCAAAGAAACAGAATGATGGAAACAAGTATACAGAAGGACACACTTCTCTAGGAAAACATTGAGATGTTAGGAATGACAAAACAGAAATGCGCTGAAAGAAGTTGTAAAAGAATAAAGTGTCTAGTTTAATTGAGAAATACTGTGTATACTTGTACTCTTTTATTGTGCAGTCTACGGAGAAAAATTAAGTGAAGAAATTGATGGAAAGATAGAAGGAAATCAAGATATAAAGTAAGAAATTACAGTCTAGCTAAAATCTTTCATATCCTGGAAATCCCTCTGGAAGTTTAAAATACTTTTGCATTTAGTAGGAACCACACAATCCCTCAACCCACAATCAGTTCTTGCTTCTCACCAGGTCATTCCACCACTCTTTCCTGATAGAGCGACCTCTTTATGGCATCATTGTTAGTTGACTGGTTCTTAAAATGAGCAACGCAATCCTGAAATTGGAATGAGCCTCAGCTCAGGTGCAGGCGGCTTTTCCCACCCCATCATTCTTCCTCCGGTAACATACATTCTATCACCCTTTTCAATTCTTAGTCTTGAATTAATCCTTAGCTCAGAGGTATGAATAAATCTCTGAGTAGCTGTTGGGTAGCGCCTTAGACTCTTGTAGATTTTTCCTATTTCTATTCTCTTGAGCATTCATTAAACTTTGCTAGAACCTGTATATCGAATTCATTGTATATCATAATTAGTTTAATTTACATCAGATAATTTGCCCTTTTGCATCTCACTTTGCTTAAGTCAAATTTTTGTTACCTTCTTGCTGCATCCATGGTAATTTTCTCATTGAGTCTGACAGTATTTTTTTTAAATAAATATTAGCCAAGTCAGACCTATGCTATGTTATGGTAACAAATTCATCTTAAAATTCTAGTGAATCAGCATAATCATAATTCACTGTTGGTGTAATAATCTGATAAGAATCCTGGAATGTTCTTTTTAGGAGGGGTATGAAATCAGAAGAATGCGACTTCCGTAGGTGGTGATGGCTGAGGAAGAGAGGCTTAATAAATGCCTGGGACACTACTAAGCCCCAGGACTGAATCACTTTCCCTCACACTCCATTGCATTGAAGCCAGTCCTTCAACTAGAAGGAATTTGAAAAGAAAGAAGCTTGGAAAAGAGGTTTGGAAAAATATGTAAAAAACAATATTTAATTAAGAACGTTTAACTTTGGAAGTTAAAAATAAGAATTGTAACAATAATGAGTATAAGAACAAATGAGAGTGATAATAAATTTGTCTTTTGTGTGTGTGTGTGTGTGTGTGTGTGTGTGTGTGTGGAACCGGGAATTGAACTCAGGCCCTTGCATTTGCCAGGCAAGCGCTTATTCTATTATGCCATCTCCCTGACCCCAAATTTATCACTTGTATTAGTTTCTGCCAGATTGTTAATATCCAAGTTATCTGTAAGTAATACCACTAGGAATATTGCTAGGATGTTATTTATATTTATCTGGAGTTTTCATGTTCTTTTTTGCTGGTAGCTAAACCCCGTGCAGCAGTTGGCCCTGGCACCAGGGTTGACCTTTCTCATCTCCTTCTGCTGTCTGTCCTACCCTCAGCAGACAATTCTGGCTGGGAGCCATGTTTTCCTCTTCAGTGAGATGACTCTGAGGTTTATCTGGTTACCATGCTTGTCCCAACCTACGCTTCCCACAATTGCTCATGACCATTTTCACCACATAAGGGAGACTCAAGGCCATGTTGGTAAAACCTTGAGTCTCTGACAAATCCTACTCTGCAGCAATAGTGCAGCAGCAGCCCTACTGTCTCAGTCCGACATGCTTACTACTTCTGCTGCAATAGAAGCCTCTTTTGTTGTCTGACTGTGGAGACAGTGACTTAAAAGTATAAAAGAACCTTGTATCAGAGAAAACTCTAGCCTCAGTAAGACCCTGCTGTGTCTCACGGTAGAAACATTCCTCTTTTCAAACTATGACTCCAGGCAGGCAGAGCCTGAAATTTGGAGGAAAAGACATAAAAAGTACCCACGTAGCTTAATGACTGCCAGGAACAGTGAGAAGCACATAACCTCGCTTCTGCTCTCAGAGATACTGATTGTGTCCACTGAAGACACAGAACCTCAAAATAGCTATTGACATAAAAGGTATTGTTTATCTTAAAGGACATGATACAATTACAAAGGATTTACCCCAAAGTTCTTCATTTAGAGGCACACCTTTATGAGGTCATTCTGAAGGTGTAGGAGGAAACAATTCAGAGATGTTTCAGTGCACTTCAGAAGCAGATTTTAAGGTTCTATACCTTTATTCTATTAGTCCAAACCACGCTGTGACAATATAAGGAACTTAAAATAGGCATTATTTGAGACTCAGAAAATGATCTGAGGCAAGATAGCAAACACATGGAGAAAAAGAGAGTCAAACTCAGCAAAGACAATATGCTTCCTACTTTGGTGCGGAAGGAATTTGATATGATCCTTTTAGCTCTGAGAAGATGAATACTGTCTTCGAGGAATTAGGATATACTGAAAGACCAGCACTGGTTGCTAATACCAACGGATCCACAATTTATTGCTAGCAGCAAGTGCACCACGGCTGCCTGAAGGAGATCCACGGTAGCATGCCAGTGCATAATCTCTGTGTCTGCCACTCTAGCTAGCCTCTTTGTTAGATTACTTTATAAGTGGTGGTTCCTGTCAGGGCACAAGCTTCCCATCACTGGAAATTCTGTGTCTTTGGTTCTTCGGGGCTTCCTCTAGAGCCCTAACTTTCTTTGAAGCTCTATTTTAGTGTTGCTATCTAGTGTTATATAACAAATTAACCCCGAGTCAACAGCTTAAAACAACACTGATTGTTTCCAAGTTTATGTGGGGCAAGTAAGCTGACATGTGGCCTGTCCTAGTGAGAGGCCCATGTGGCATGGCACCGATGTCTCCCACTCACAGCCTCCAATGACTCGAGGCATGCCAGCGGCCACATGGCCATGCTTTCCTGCAGACCCAGAAATTGGGCGCATTCACATGTTCAAGGTTTCGTAAAGCCCATCGTTCCTGGATCCCTCTCCTATATTTTACTGCCCCCGTGTTTAGCAATCAGAGCATAGTTTTTACCACAAGACTTGTTGGGGCTGGAATTCAACTCAGTGTCTATTGCAATCGGATTCCAATATAGCTTCAACTCAGTGAGCCTTCTGCCTGCAACAGATAAGCAACTGTTTAAATATTGTCATAGATATCTTCTGCTTTACACACCTTAACACGAACTGTTCATTTCATAACCTAAGCTTATCGTTCTTTCTTTTGCAGTTTGATGGCAGTTAATCCAAATTCCAAGCTATGCTCTCTGTAAGTGCCATTATTTTTGTATCTCTTAAACGCTTGTTATTTCTACAGTCGTCTGGTTGGAGAGGAAAAAATGCCCTTCAAAGACCCCACATATTTATTTCCATAACCTATGAAGAGGGTAGTTTACGTAGCAAGAGGGATGAGCACATAGGATTAATTTTGAGCACTTTAAATGGTGAAATTAAACCGGACTGTCAGAGTAGAGGCAATCTAATCATTTAGGTCCTTGAAAGCAAAGAACTTCTCCCAGTTATGTTCAGAAGTAAATATGACTATGAAACAAGTGCCAGAGACAGACAAAATTACCGAATTTGAACCTAGAAGGAAACCGTAACCTGTAGAATCCAGGTGGTGTCTAAAAGCTAGAAACAGAAAGGAAATCAATGTTTCCTTGAGACTCTCGAGGGAACACAGATTACCAACATTTACCATCACCCTCATCAGACCTTGTTGGATTTGCAGGATGTACAATCTATGATCATAAGTCCATGTTCTTTTAAGCCATTTAGTTTTTAATAATTTGTAATGACAACATTCAAAAAATTCACTTGCATATTTTCACCTTGAATTTTGCTAATTCTCTTCAGATGAACGCATTAATAGCTGTGAAAACACACCCACAATGATCTCTGACCACTTCAGTGGGAACATTTCAGTGGAGATACTGTCCTAGAAAACACTTTCTTGCTAACACTTTATTCTGCGGATCTGTAGGAATAGAGTCAGTTCATAACAATCATAATTTTGCCTTCCTAGAAACAGAGTCTAAAAAATGGCAAGTGGAAGGAATGTATTTAGGAAAGTGATTCTAGAATTACCTTTTGAAAAAGAACAAGTAAACAATGAAGGGAAGAAAACCTATAAAAAATGTTTCACTGTGATGCATATGGACTTTAATCCAGGAAAATTCAGTAGAAGAGAGTTACACTTGTTTTTATATATTTATTACAAGGTCTACAGGGTCTCACCATGCAGATCAGAGTTGTAGTGATCCTTCTGTTTTCAGCCTCCCAAACGCTAGAATTACAGGCATACATCACCAAGCCCAGCGTCAATCAAGGACTTAGTGTGCCCCAGAGGTGGGGCTGGCAGGGCAAGCAGGGCATGAAACCCTGGCCCCAGCATCTGCCTAAGCAGGCACTTTAACCAGCTGAGCTATTTGGCCAGCCCAAGAGTTGTACTTTAAAGACTTGCGAATTACCACACAGAAGAGAGGGAAACGGAGCGCTGTTGTCATCATTCATTGGTTGAGCAACGGGTACCTCTCCAGGCTTCTACACACAAGAGGCTTCAAGCCCTCCACGCAAGTCGCCCCCAGCCCCGATCACAGAGCAGTCTGTAGTTGTCAGAGAACAATGAGACGGAAGGCCAGAGGGGTGACAGGTGAAAGTTGGGGCAGTGTGCAGGCAAGGGCTAAGAGCGGAGGAATATGAACGGATTGCTGACAGATCTGTCGAGATCCTAAGTTCGTATTGTTATGCTACAGGATATTTGGAGCATCTATGACGTCCCATCCCTGACTCTTGCCACTGTCCTACTGAATACGTTTGTCGTAGCTCCTTTGAGCTCCTCTAAAAATTAGTCAGCCTTTCCACTGGCTCTCCCTTCCTTTGCCTTGCTTGAGCTGCAGTTTTGCATGACACAGGTTTAATTATATGCCGTTCATAATCATGCTTTATTTATCTATAATACATATCATTCTATTCAGCACTTTACAACTTGACTCAAAAACTCCTTAGGATTATACGACACATTTTTCCATTTTTTTTTTTCAAGTACATCTAGATCATCACAGATTTTCAGAAACATTAAATATACAAAATTATTTTAAACTTGTTTTTGACCTATTTTCTATATTATTTTGGTAATTCTATTCAGACTGTATTTATTCTTGATTTTCCCTTTCCTCAATATACCCGCACTTTCCCTTCCCCATCTCCTTACTTTTATTCCTCATATCTCTGAATTTGTCTTTCTCTTTCTTTTTCTTTTCTTTCTTTTTTTTTTTCTTTTTTTTTTCTTTTTTTTTTTTTTTTTTTTCTTTTTTTTTTTTTTTTTTTTTTTTTTTTGTGCCTGGGAACAAATCTAGGATCTTGTGTTTGCCCGGCAGGTGCTTACGCCACTGAGCTATATTCCCCACCCTCAAATTGTCTTTCTTTAATGTCTAAATCAATTGTATTCTATTCTGTAATCTCTTCCTAATTTCCTAGATAGAATGAAATAGTCCCACCTCGAACATTCCAAAGTATTGCTGATTTCTTGGATATTAAGGTTATATTTTTTCTAATAAATTATGAACTTTTAAGGTCCTACTTCTCTGTCCATGGTTTGCACATTATAGAGATCTGAAAAATGGATCTCTGAGAAGAATCCATCTGAATACATTAATTATTTTACAGAAGTCACCAGAGAGATGAGTGTTCTTTAGTTTAATGCCTAAAAATCCACTTTCATGATTAAAAAAACTGAATTTCAGTAATTGTTTGAAACATGATACCAAAAAAAAAAAATTAAGGAGCTCATATCTCATGGCCTACTGCATATTTTCTTCCTTTATCTTGCTTCAGTATAGTATGTGAGTTTTGCTTCCTTTATTATAAATATTTCAAGAAAGACATTTTAAAAATATAGCACAAATAGGAAGCAATTCATGCTTAACAGAAAAAAAAAAAGTTGCTGACCTGCTGCCATAGAGTTAGATGCTGGCCAGCCTCTGAATGGTACCCGTAAGGCACAGCGCCTTACAAATTTCTTAAATTTTTAAATTGTCCTAGAACAAAAGAGTGTAAAATTAAGAGAGTCCAACAGCAAGCGACACAGATGACTGAACAGACTTAAGTCTAGGTTTGAAAAGATTAATAGGATAAGAGTCAATTATTTGAAAGCAACAACAAACAAAGGCTTAACATGCCTGCAATCCCAGCACTGGGAAGACTGAGACAGGAGGATCACTATGAGCTTGAGGTGGGTAGTGAGACCGTGTACCAAATACATAAATAAATAGATTAAATACACAACACACACACACACACACACACACACACACACACACACACAAAGCAACCAAAACTGTATAGATGCTCAACAGGGACACCACGCACTATTCTTTCAGTCTGTGGCTAGTAAAACTTGACCCTTTGTCTATTGATATTTGTTCTCACCAGAATAAATGTCTAAGCTGTCATTCCTGTGCACTCCTGATTTTAATGTTTCCTGATCATTGTTAACTTGCTCTTTCTGCCTACAATTATTTGGACAATCCTTTGAGCACGTTAGTTCCTCCTTAAACTCTGATTTCTCCCAGCAGTGCTATCTTTCATGAGTTATGTCCTATTGAAGGATGACCTAAATTTGTGAACATGACACGAATTGGCCAGTCTATAGGTAGTAACATTCTTAGAGGGGAAACATCTTTAAAAACACTTCAGGGATGGGAAACAGCTCAGTGACATCAGTGCCTGCCTGACAAGCGCAAGGTCCTAAATTCAATCCCCAGGACTGTAAAACAATAACAACGGGAGCAGCAACAACAATGAAATATTATCCCTCTCTGGGGTGGAGAGGTAGCTTAACAGTCTAATTGCTTGCCTGGCAAACGCAGGGACCGGGGTTCAATCCCAGGTACAACATACTGCTCCAGCCCAGCTGCCAGGTGAGCTGAGCTGGCCCCTGAGACCAGGCGTGGTGGCATAGGCCTGTAATCCCAGCACTGAGAAGGCTGAATGGGAGGATCATTATGGGTACAAGCTGCATAGTGAGACCCTGTACCAGATAAATAAGTAAAAATGATGAAATACAAAAATACTTCAAACCTGCAAGTTTTTTTAATCCTTTGTTCACCAAAAATTATTTTCAAAAAATAATTCCTGGTTGAAACTCAAATATACTTGCGAAATAGCAAGTACCAATCAATGTGTACGACAATCTCGTCAATAAACATGTATATTGTTTATAATAAGTGCTGGTGTCACTGATTCTCTTTCTCAAGAAAAAATAGACTTTTTATTTTTTTGGGTTTTTTCGGAAAATACACTTTTTATTTATTTATTTATTTATTTATTTATTTATTTATTTGAGAGAGAGAGAGAGAGAGAGAGAGAGAGAGAGAGAGGGGTGTGTGTGTGTGTGTGGCCAGCTCAGCCCACCAGGGGGCGGGGCTGGCTGGCATGTGGTGCTGGGGGATTGAACCGCGGTCCCTGATGCTTTGCCAAGCTTGTTCCAAGTAGGTGCTTTAGACCACTGAGCCATCTCTCCAGCCGGAAAATACACTTTTTAAAGTAACTTAGGGACACTATTTTGTTCCTTCTCACCTCACACTTTAGATTATGCTTTCGTGGTAAACTGCTTTGTACATAATAAAGATCATGAATTGTACTTTATAAGCTCTACATTTTTTTTTCAAGTAAATCTCACTCTGGTTGCTAGAATTCCTGACAGTGTTTCCCCAGTCTCAATCAGCATTTGATATTCTTTGGTTTTGGAGACAGTCATTTGCCTTTTCGGGGGTCAGTCCTTTGTCACTTTGTGTGCTTCACCAAGGGAAGAAGAATGAGTGAGAGAGAGCTGATCTTGGCTGTCCTCCAGCAAGCTTGGCACCGTGGTCCTAGTGGTGGCATTACGAAAAAGGAAAAAAAATAATAGCATATGAATATTTAAAACAGATAAATAATATTACTTAATCAATAATTGAAAAATTGGGCCAGGGAGATAGTTCAGTTCAATAGGCACTTGCTGGGCAAGTGCAAGCACCTGAGTTCAATCCTCAGTTCTGTGAAAAAAAAAAATTAAATTATTTCAAAAATAATGATTACTTAAATAGTTCTGTATGTTGATTCTTTAATTTTATTGAGAAACAAATAGCAATGAGACAGTTTCAAAACTGATTAATAGGACAGTTTCCATAATTAATACATTGCACATTGTTATCTTCGTAGTGCTTATTCATAGTACAAGATGCAGACAGGATGTCCTGTCCAAACACTATTTTCATTTTATTCAGACTTCCCTTTTCTGATTACCGAGGGAAAATCTGACGCTGAACTTTTAGCACCACCTCACTGCCTCCTGAGTAAAGGTAGAGTTTCTGTCTGATTTCAGACTTTTCCTAAAATGCTTACCAAACAATGCCTCCCAGACCCAGTAGAATCCTCCCCAAATACAGGGCACAGTTCTACTCCCCCGGTGTTCTTCCTTCTCCACCCTGCACGAGCTTTTCAGTTTGCTTCTGCCTGAGCTGTGGACAGTGGCGGAGCCCTGGACGAGTTCCCTGTGCTGAGTGCACACTTCTAGGGTGTTGAGCCAACTACAAGCGCCACAGGAAATAGTAAGGAGTGTGCCCCTGTCTCCATCTGTTATTTTGTAATACTGGATATTTCAACATTAGCATGATTATTTCAATAACAGTTTGGAGTTTCATGTTTCATAATTATGTACATGCTAAATGCAAGCTAAACTTTCTCAAAATGTGTCTTTGATTCAATTATTTACCCCAAAATCACGACGAATACTTTTTTAATAAAAACTATATACCTGCCTGGCAAGCATAAGGTCCTGAGTTTGATATCTTCTACAAAAAAATTGCAAAAACAAACTAGAACTTCGAGTCCAAGCAGACTCATGAGATCAGTGTCTCTGAGACATAGTTGAAGAATTTTAATACTTCTTAAGAAATCTTGGGGAATATTTTCCAGCCTTGTGTAAAGAGTACTTCTATGGCCTATGTTCCTAAAGGTGACAGTGTAGTGCTTTTAAGAGTAAGGAATTAAAATCTTTTCTTCATAGGATAAATTGAGGCTAAGTATTTTTATCTAAAAGTTAATTTCATGTCTGTACTTTGAAATGGAAAGTAAAATGATAATTTTAGATATTTGGACAATTAATCAAAACCTTGGCATAAGTAAAAGAGTGCAAATATAATTCATCTATCCTATTCATTCTATCCATCCATTTAAAACTCAAATTAATCTTTTATTTAATTTATTTATTTATTTATTT
>NW_004524588.1:18825810-18830172 GCF_000260255.1 Octodon degus
TCTATATCTATATCTATATATATTCCTGAACCAATCTCCAGCCCAAATAGTCTACATAGAACAAATAATAAACTGTGATATGTTCATGTAACAATTCCCCAAAACTGATGTATTTTCATGTTTCTCGAACATGTCACAGTAATAGAATACACACAAGACCCAAAACCTCTGATTTTTCAATAAAGTAGATTGCCTTACTGTTTAATGTTGATTTTCAAAATAGCCACATATTTATCTTTATTGCTTGAGAATATTCTTTTGGATTATCATGATGGGAGAAGAGTCAGAATTTCCTGATTCTTAATTGAAGAACAATTGCTTGTTTGTACCAGACAGTAGCCGATGCATTTCCTTTTTTGAGACCTTTGCCTAAATAAGGCAGCATAATTATTTCAAGCGAGGTTCCTTGTTCTGGTCTCACAGCAGAGGAAGATGGAGTAAGAATTGGAAGTTCACAGTCAAACTCTGTGCCTGCCCAACATTTCATTCACAGAGGATGAAAACAAAACGAGTACAGCTGCATGCAATTTAGAAAAGGAAAATTTTCAGGAAAGAGAGAAAAAGAGATTTGTAGTTGAACACAGTGCATCAAGAGTACCTGAGGACAGCAAGAGCTAAGAAAAGCCTTGTAAAAATTGGTTATGAATTCACTCTGGAAGAGGCTAAAGTAGGAGTAAAAATGAGAAAGACAGTAAAACAATTTAATTTTCAACTTTTAGTAATTAAAGGAAGTAAAAATGATTAATCAAATAATAGAGCCTTTTTTAAGAAGAAAAAGGAAAATAAATGTGGAGGGAATTAAAGACATCTATAGTAAGAGAAATGAGGAGGCATGAGAGAAAAATTACTGGAGAAAAGAAAGCATTGAGAAAAGCTTTCACGGGAGAGAAGGGCAAACGCAGGACAGGTCAAGTTAGCACAAATGGTCGCTCTGAAGTCACTCTGTAATCACCATAAGAGAACTGATGACCACAGTGAATGCACAGACATTCTAAGGTACACAAATCTGTTTTTATATTCCAGCTTGTTTTCAGAACATCTTGATACAACTGAGAGTTATATTTTCAAGGTAAAATCTGTTTTTAAAGATTCCATCTACAGCAGTTGACAGCACCTATAAACTTCGTTTCCGCACCATAGAGTTAGTTAGGAAAGAGGCATAAATTTCAGTGTGAAGAGAAGAAAGTGTCGGCTTGATGAGCGCTAGAGTCATGAAAAATCAGCTTCTTTAAACAAAACTCTAAACATTTATCTCACTGAGTAGAAAAGGTATTGAAATCTCTTTTAGCATAACATCTTTTGGATGCATTTTATGGGGGCGGCGATATTCACCTCGTTACCACATAGAAAGTTAAATGAATCCTTGTTCCCAGAATGTAATACTGAGCTCCACGTGCTGCTCGGTGCAAGTATGTGCGTAACATTTACAAAGAGACCTCGCAGGACATCGAGCCCAACCTTCTGCTCATACAGAACTTCTTCTCTAGTGTTCATTTTGATATGTAACTATGTCCTAGTGTGCAGTACTCACCAGCTTTGCAAAGCTGATGTTCCCTGCCTTGAAAAATTAATGTTACTAAGTATACAAAGCCAAAGTAATAAATATGTTTAGAAAATTAATACCGTATAAGAATGCTTCTTTCAGTATATGCGAACAACATAAAGGAGGGGAAGCAACTATTACAAGTTGTCCCAATGATGGCATGAAGAAGAAGGTACCAATACTGTGCGTGAACACGTGTCATGAATTTATCAGGGAGACACAGACAAACACATGGGCTAGAAAATATTGGGGTACTGAACGAGCATGGGTGTCCAGGCAAGGTGTGTCAGTGTTCCTGAGCACTAACACGTCGTGTGCCCTTGTGTAGCAGATACGAGGGAAAGTCTGATGGTAAATGAGGCAGGGAGGGTAGGCAGTAGCCAGACCACTTACTTCTTAAGAATCAGGTCAGACTACTCCCACCTAATGTTGGATGTACAGGAGGGAATGTGGAGGGCTATTTGGCAGGTGCTCAGATTTGGTTTTGTAGAGCACGGCCACGTTTAGGTCCAGGAGGTCAAGTGGTGAGTCACTCTCACAAGTCTGGCACAGCAGAAAATCACAAGAACAGAGTTGAGTTGCATCATCTAGAATTTTAAGGTGTGCTCCTTGATTGGATTGGGGTTAATAGCTGAGCTGATGAGGAGAGTTAGAGGGCAGCACGGGGCAATGTAAGTGGAATTAATATTTACATAATGTTTTACTGCTCGATGGAATAGACACTTTTAATCGTTAGTGTTCAGAGTTCTAAGAAAGACTAGGAGCTGCATGCAGTGAATTTCAACCGTTCTGTGACAGTTTTAAGACACTCAGAATGTCACCTACTTTCTGGTGATAATGTTGCAGCTGCCTGTTATTAGTGAGCCTTGCCTTCTTCATAGACTTTTAGCTGCTGCATAAACGGGCAGTAAATGTGCACCAGTGAACACTGGTAAATAACTTCCAAATTAATCATCCTAGTTGTTCAGATAATTCTACGGAAGCATGAAAATATCATTGCAAAACCCAATCACTTGAAAATTAATAATGTGGTGTACAAACTACAAATCATAAAATAATCAAGATATGAATATTTTTCCAATTTGATTAAGGTTTGATTTGCATAAAATAACACCCACCTATATTCAAGTTTAGAGTTGGTGCATTGGGACAATTTTACGATACTGTGGAAGCACCATTGCAAGAAGAAATAGAGTATTTGCCTCGTCCTCAGTATTTCTTTCTTTTTCGTTTTCCTCACCTCACTAAACTGCTATCCTTAAACATGCACTGATTTGGCTTCTGTTAAAATACATTGTCTTTTCTAGAATGTTACCTAATTGGAATCATATAGTATGAAGATTTTTGTATTTGATTTTACTTCTCAAATTTAACATTAGGTATCCAAGAGTTACCTTAATTAATTAATTAATCAACTTTTTAAATGTATTTGGTACAGGTCTCACTATGCAGCTCGGACTTCTAGAGGTCCTCCTATTTTCAGCCTTCCCACTGCTGAGGTTATAGCCGTGCTCCACCACGCCCAGTCTCTGTGGCCGGCTTAGTGCACCTGGGAGCGAGGCTGGCATGGCATGTGGTGCCAGGGATGGATCCCTAGTCCCTGCACTTGCCTAAGCAGGTACTTAGTCCCCTGAGCTATCTCACTAGCCCCTTAATTTGGTTTTATCTATGATTTAGTAGTATTTCATAGGATGAATACATTATTTCTTCTAGGTATCATTATTGCATGTATTAAAAGATAGCTGAATTTTTAAAAGTTTTAATCTGTTACAAATAAAGCTGCTATGGTATAGTAGCTGGTATAATTATGGAAATAAGAGTTTGGAGTGATGCAAGGAAGTGGTCTTACACCACGGAAGACAGGTGACTTTGGAAGCTGAAAGTGGTAGGAAAATTGACTCTGCTAGGAAGACTGGAACAAACACAGCCTTTCCCACATCTCGAGTCCAGATTTTGACCCGTAGAACGTACGAGAATAAGTTTGAACTGTTTTAAGCCACTTGTTTGTGATAAAAACAATGGAAAACTATAATAGATTCTGGATTGATTATTAAGATTTCATTTGGATGAATATGCCAGAGTGGAATGGTTGAAAAGTAGGGCATGAATGTAAGGATTACTTCAAATATTCAAGACACCTTAAAACATTACAAGCCAAGGAAAGGGGATGTGTATGCTCAGTATCCAATTGGCTGCCATCTGTAACACCACAAATAAGTTAATTTGTGACTATAGCGTGTGGGCCTTGGAGTCAGTGAGTTGGGCCGAGCTAAGCCTTAATCCTTATACACCCTCGCATGTGTACACATCCTTCCCGTTGCTCATCTTTCCTGTCTCTATTATTAAAATACATTAACATGTGTAAGGAAATGTGCACCCTCCTGCCCAGAAGAGTCAAGCACAAAGTTCATATTACGTGCTTTGCTAATCCTTAGCAATTGCCAGAAATACACGACTGAACATGATATGTAGGGCTGTGTTGATTCTAGTGTCCTGAGTAACCAGCCGAAATTATGACATGATGGAATTGTAGGTCATGTGATTAACAACAGTTACCGGCAAGAGTAGATGCAATAGGATCTGAGGAACTTGGGTAAACATCATTAATGACATACATTTACAGGGTACTTCAACTTTTTTTTTCTTTTTGTGGTATAGGGGATTGAACTCAGGATGCTGCGCTTGCCTGGCGCTTAATTTTTCTTTAACAGTATGAGAAGGGTATGAACAACTACTCAATAAATGAAGTTGTCATAACTCAAGAACTATTGAATCTGGTCACTCATGTGCACAGAATAAATAAATAAACAGAAAAGTCA
>NW_004524588.1:18830362-18831109 GCF_000260255.1 Octodon degus
ATTTATCATTGGTTTCCCTTGAGATAGTTTTGTACATGAATATAAAAAAATGCTTCACAGTTTTCTAAATATTTAGGTTACTTTCTGGAATCCTCTTAAAGTTATCATTTTTTTTCTCCATTATCTTGGCAAACATGATAGTGGTAGTCTACTTTCAATTGTTGTTGGGTGAGAGGTGACATATTATGCAATTATAGTAATCAGAAAATAAAAGTTTTATTCTTTCTTAATAAGATGAGAAAATATAACTGGGCATGATGCATGTTTGTAATACTAGCACTTGGGAGGTTAAGACAAGAGGTTTGCCTTGAGTTTGAAGTCAGCCTGGGCTGCACAGTCAGTTCAAGCCCACTCAGAACTAAGGATGAAAGACTGTTTTGCAACAAAAATGAGAAAAGCACAGATTAATTAATTAATTAAGGCATGCTCTCTTTGTTGCTTAACTGGATTCCAACTTTCAGGCTTTACTGATCTTCCTCCTTAAGCCTCTGTGGTAGACAGGATACAGGTATAGGCCACCAGAGCAAGTTAATTTTATCAAACAGTTAATATAAGCAACAGTGAATTAAACTTTTTTCATATATTGTCAGTTTGAATTGTAAATGTCATGTAAGTGAAACAAAAGAAGTGAATTTTTAAAAAAATATTCTGAATTATTCCTCCTTTTATCAAATAACTGCTAGGGATCAAAAAAACAAAAACTCAAACACCCATAAATATTTTAGTACTTCTTTTTTTAATAATTTT
>NW_004524588.1:18832674-18836513 GCF_000260255.1 Octodon degus
TTATTTAGCTCACAGTTAGTGGAGTTTTCATTCCTTTCTCAGCTGGCTCCAAGGCAGAGTGGTACATGGCAGAGGGCAGAAGTTTATGGTGGCAGAAGACAGCAAAGAGCAAAGGGAGGGACAGAGGCTGCAGCAGCTAGCCAGCCTCCCTTCCTTCCTCATATTGTACTCAGGCTGTCTGCCCTGGAGTGGGTGTAGCACCCACATCCATAACCCCAGCAGTGGATCATGCATTAATCACAAAGTCTAGAAGCCACCCCATGACTGCATGAGGTTTTGGGGGGGGGGACAACTAGATTCAAGCCATAAAAATCATGTAAAAGCTTGCATGTTATCATTTCTATCCTTAACATAAGAAAAAAAGCTGAATACATTGGAAATCAACAACTTTTTCTGGACTCTTTTAAAAACTGAAGCCACATGCAAACTGGTGCCACAAAATCTGGAATAAAGATGCAGAATCGCATATAGTATTTATTTGCTTAGAGTAGAGACTACTGGAGCCATAAACTGACAGGCATATTTAAATGAAAGATTTGACACACTTCTATAAACTACTTGTGGACTAGTTTAAGTGATCCTGAGGGTCTAATCTTAGGCAACATTCACAAATTGATGGATTTTACCACTAAGCACCCCACCAGAACCTCAAGGTGAGAATTCAAGCAAAACTCCCTTGTAATTCTGACAGGTAGCCAAAATGAACAATTTGAAATACTTCCATAGTGTGCTCCTTAAAATATTGTGATAGGAAAATACCACCAGATCCTAATCCAAATGGGAGTATTAGGGATTTCCCCATTGCAGAGACAAAAGGGCCTACTCTCACAATTGAAATAAGGAAGGGTTTACTTTGGTCATGGTCTCAATGCATGCTTGCTTGACTTGAAAGGGGAAACAGGATAGTAGCGGGTCAGGAATGAGGAATATATGTTCAATCTATGGCAGACAGGAAGTAGAGAGAGAAGGGAGGAGCCAGGGGGGAAGCACACTCTCCTAACATACACCGCCAGTGATTCGCTTCTAACCAGGTCCTGTCTCCCAACAGCAAGCCAGGTATGAACTCATTAGTGGAATAATTCACTAATAAGTTCAGTGCTGCTGTGATCCAGTTAACTTCCAAATTCCCCATCTCTGAACATAAGAACATCTGAAGGGACATTTTACAACTAATCCATCACATTTTGCCCTGTCTCTCCGAAGATTTATGTCCATCTCATTATACAACATGCATTTTACTCCATTTCTAAGAGTTGTCAAAACCTTAACGATTCCAGCATTCCTGAAATGTCTAAATCCAAAATCTCCTGAGACATAAGGCAAATTCTTACCCATAAACCCCTATAAAAATCAAAAATAAAATTAGATACTTTTAGCATAAAATGCCACATGGTAAACATTCCTATTTCAAAAGAAAGAAGAGTATAGAGAAGAATGAGAGAAGGCTGGGCATGGCAGTGTATGCCTGCAATCTGGAGCACTTGGTATGCTATACATGCCAATGTAGCCTACATAATGAGTTCAAGACCAGCCTGAAATACATAGTATGAGCCAATACTTATATAGAAAAGAAAGAATATGAAGGAATGGTACCAAAGCAAAGACAAGAAGGGAATTCATTAAATGATGCAGTTCTGTGTCCAGCACCTAATGGAAGATGTGGGAAAATGTGAGTTTTCAAGTGCTAGAACAGCCCAGGACCCACGACACTGCCAGTTGCAGCATCTGCAGCCTGTCTCTTTGACTGACTGAATTCACTGCCTGCAGCTTTCCTCAGCAAACATTCCATATATCTATTATCTTCAACATTCTGGGCTCTCTACAACAGTTTCAACTTCATTCTCACCATTTTAGACCCAATACACAGCCTGGTTTCCCGGGATTTTTTTCTAAAATCTGAAGGGAAGACTCCATAGGTCCAGTGTGGTAGGATCCCGTGTTCTTGCAAAGCCAGTGCCATGTGCATGAGATCAAGCTCTTCTTCCAGCCAGAGCCATATTCAGGTGCCCTTGGACAATAGCTGCGCCAGGCTAAGTGCTGAGATAGTTGAACAAGGGAAAGAATTTTCCTATGTGGTTCTTCTCGTAATTTCATAGACTTTCTTCTAAAATGAAAGCTTTAGGCTGGTGAGATAGCTCAGTGGACTAAAGCACCTGCTTAGGCAAGCTTAGGCAAGTGCAGGGAACGCGATCCCCAGTACCACATGCCGTGCCAACACGGCCGCCAGGTGCACTGAGCTGGCCACGGTCTGGTTGTGGTAGTGCACGCCTGTAATCATAGCACTGGGGAAGCTGAAAGCTGGAGGATCACGAGTGCAAGTTGCATAAAGATCCTGCAAAAACCAAGTACATTAAAAAGTAAATTAATTAATTAATTAATTAAATGAAAGCTTCATAGTTTTGCACGGTTGACCCTGTGTTCATGAGGTTTACTTATCCTAGATTAAAAAAAAAAAATCTCTGCTGTTGTCCGATGCAAAAAAAGTGGAACCTTGGTTCACAAATTCAATTCTCTCCACAATTCTGGTCACAAACTGAGCTGGATAAGAACTGAATCAGATCTTCCCTAACGTTAACACTGAACCTATCCACTGAATTTGTATCATTTTTTGACCAAAATAATGAAAATAATGAAGTTTGTGAACCAGGGTACAACCGACCTCAGTTCTTTTGATTGCTAGCCTTTTCATCACTCATGTTCTCACTTACCCCTTTTTTTCAGGTACTTCTGTGTCACAACTGGGAGGATTGCCTTTTTGTTCTATCATTTGCTCCTCATTCGTTCTTGATTCTCACTGTTGATCTGGCTAGAAACACCCTTGAAGTTTTTTCAGACAGATTAATATTCTTCTCTTAATCTCAATCTCCTGCAAATCCTTAGTACCTGGATATAGACAAATTCCCATGGCCTCTGGGTGACTTGCAATGGAGTCCTCTTCCCTACCTAAGCATCCTGAGCCCGGCCTTCCCTGTTCACATTTCTACCAGCATTCTGGTCCCCTGAGTTCTGCCAAGTATCGTACATCAGTCACCGCTAAGAACATTCTAGCAGTTTACTGGGCAGCTTTTGTAAATTTTTCTGAACTCCTCCAACAGACAAGTTCTGAAGGCTCCTAAAATACATGGTCAGGCAGTCACAGCAACATCCCTACTCTCAACAACGAAGTCTGCATCAGTGGCTGACCAATTTAGAGGACAAATAGGCAACGGCAACAACTCCAAGGAGAAGAGGTTTTGGGGGGACTCCTGGCGCCAGTCCACATTCACTGGCTTTGAGGCAGAAACAGGATAGTAGAGAGGCCCAGTGGAGGAAAAGGTTCTCAACTCATAGTAGCCAGAGATCAGAGGAAAAAAAGACAAGGTGGGAAGGGTGACACACACTTTCAGTCACGCCCACAGCGACCTTCCTGAACATATCCTGAGCCCCTTCCCCACAGTCAGCTATCAACTCCTTGGCAAACTGAGCCATTGCTGAGTATAGTCACCCCTTGCCGCCTTCCAAGCACATGAAGCTTCTGAAGGATGTTTCAAATCAAAGACATCCCAATGAGAACAGGAAAATTATAGAGCTTGAGTGTGCCCTAGCCTTCTTGCCTCACCTAAGGGGAGGCAAAATCATTCAGAAACAGCTGTCACATCTGCAGGACTGAGGACCAGCAAGAGACCTGAGATGCTACAATAAAATGATTGAGTACTCCTTTGCACCACGTCTTACCTCTTTGTTGCTAGGACTTCTTGCCAGTATAGTAGCACGTCATTGTTGAAAACAAATTGTAAGATACAAACTCTATTTAAGAAACTGCTTCTTGCTTCCTTTTGTCAAAGATGATGCAAAACACC
>NW_004524588.1:18836793-18844724 GCF_000260255.1 Octodon degus
GTGGTGCTGGGGGATTGAACCGCGGTCCCTGATGCTTTTGCTAAGCTTGTTCTAAGTAGGTGCTTTAGACCACTGAGCCATCTCTCCAGCCCAATAAATATTTTAAAAAAGGTTGCATGAAAGTCCTACTATTATAGTTCCTGTTTGCAGAACCAAATAGAATTTATTTGCTCTGAACCAAAAAGCCACTATGTTGGCAAAAAGGCAAGAAAAAGCAAACTTGAAGACTGACTTAGTACATGGTTGATTTATTTTATATGTAATTCTTTAGAAAATTTATAATAAAAACATGATTAGTAAGTCTTTACATCATTCTGAATGATAATTTATATCTTTATTTTAATCTCAAAATAGTTCTAGAACATATTTACTAACATTTATAGAGATATACAGTGGCATCTCAGTTCATGAACACTTTTGCTTGTGAACAGTTTGGTTCACAAACAACTGTCTAGCAAAATTTTGTTTTTGTTTGAGACCTCTTCTTTGAATGATAAACAGGACCACGGCCTTCTTTCCTACAAATTAAAAACATTGTCCTCTTTTCCAGATTGTAGAATAAATTAACTTTGTGAGCCAAAATATCATTGTATGATAAAGATGATTTTTTACTTAAATTATCACAATTTTTAAATAATTATTTTTAAAAAGTATAGCATTCATTTCTAACATGCCTCAATTAGATTGATCCTTTAATTTCCTTTGGTCAAAAATTCTGGACCTGTAATTCCAAAGGAAAAGGATTTCTATTCCTATAATTTCTTTCTGCAAATAAAAATACAGAGACCAGAGAATATAGCTATACGACTCATTCGCTGACAACACGGTTGTGGACTACTTTGAAGAAATAACAGTTGACAAGGTTAATAAAAGCAATTTATTCTGAAGGTGAATGCTATCTCAGTAACTATAGAAATGCTTCATGGTAAGAAAAAACACACAGAAGAACCAGAACCACTATGGCTAAATGAACAGTTTTAACTGCCATGAATGACACAGCAGCTGCAGGATATATATAGAGTGAAATTACACATTTAGAGAGAAAGACTGAGATGCTGAGATAAGAGAAAAATTAGAGAGGGTTGCACTCAGAAAGGGGAAAAAATGGAAGCTGTGAAATGCAAACCTCAGGGCATTAAATTCATTGGGGTGACTTCATTATTTCTCGATGTTACCCGAAGGTTCATTTAAACATTCACACATATATGTTATTTTGTTAATGTATTAACTGTATATATTGGTGAAGTACAACTACATGCAGAGAGAATGCATTTGTCAAATCTCTTTAGTGGTTATAAACATGTGTAACACTGTTCCTCAAATTTTTATTTCTCAAAGCTTTCTTATAGAATAATCCACACTTTTTACTCTGACGTTGAAAAAGTGAGTGTGCTTTTCCCGGTTTACCTATCATTAAAGTACAAAGATCTTTCATTCATGTGTTCATCATGTTTTAACTCAGATCAGTCGCATGTTGAATGTAAAGCTTGATTTCATTATATGTTTTCACATTCCAACCAAGAACTTATAGAGCAAAAGAACTGATAGAAGTTTATAATCATCAGATGCTAAATGATATCAGTACAATGACTTGAACGCTGACTTGCAGCAAAAATACACTCGTCCCCACATTCGATAGAAAATAACTGAGTATATTCAAAGTAATCAAAGTAAACTTGGAGAATAATCAACAATTAGCTTTCTCCAGTTTTTCCGATGAGAGCCACCTGCATCCAGCCCATACTACTCAGTAAAAGGAAAAAATGTAAACTTATGAATAATGATATCATAACAAGCTTAGAACGCTTCTATTTTTGCTACAGAACACTACTCAACTTTCTTCATTTAATTAACATTTTCCCTTCAATCTAGTTGTTCTGTATGGAAAGGACTTCAGTGCAGGCAAACATAGAAAAAAGTAGGATATGGAGAGGAAGTTTACCTTGCATCCTCAGGCCATAGGACAAGTTTTCATGATTACTAAGCAGCATTCCTGTGTTTCTGTTAAGCGTAAGTCACAGAATTCTAAATATTTTCTGTGATACAGAGTTCGAGAAGAAAACTGAGCCACCAGTACTGCCAGCCCAAAGAGTGATTCATTGACTCTAATCAATCTTATTATTATTCTTTTCATCACCTTGCAGCAGCTGGATTGTTTTTTTGTAATCTTTAGCTATTTTTGAGAAGCCATTCTTTTCATGATCTTTAACCACAAGCCTGTCTTTTCTATCTGAGATTCCATCCTCACACTGGTTCATGTTGCTGCATTTACTTTAAATGGAGCTTTTAGTCTGCCGGATATCTGTTTGATGACTTCCACTGCTTTTTTATTCTGGTGTTTCATGATTTCTATCGTCTTCTTAAGCTACTCTTTTTTTTTTTTTTTTTTTTTTTGAGCTGTATCTTTTTTAGCATCACTCAGTACGTCTTTCATGATGGTTAACATCTCGATGGTTATATGAGCAATTATTTCAGATTTTATTTTTTCTAGAATATGAACAAGAGGTTTGATTGTATAGCAAAATGTAAAATGCAGGGCTTGGGCTGGCCAGACAGCTCAGCAGATTAAAACACCTGCTTAGGCAGACACAGGGGCCTGGGGTTCGAACCCAAGCCTGCCATGCTAGCCCCGCCCCCAGGGTACACTGAGAAGGTGAATGAGACTGGACATGGTAGCGTAAGCCTGTAATTCCTGTGCTTGGGATGCTGAAAAACAGAAAAGATCACTATGAGTCTGATCTGTGTAATGAGACCCTATAGATCCTGTACTAAATACAGAATACATAAATAAATGAATAAATAAATAAATAAATAAATAAATAAATAAATAGTGAGGCTAAGGCAATAGCTCAGTGCTCTAGGTGCTTGCCTGGCAAGCACAAGGACTGCAGTTCGATCCCAGTGCCAGACCCAGAACCTCAGACACACCATGCCAGCCCTGAAAAAAAGGATGGTGGTTCATGCCTGTAATCTCAGCACTAAGGGAGGCTGAGATAGGAGGATCACTACAAGTCTAAACTGCATAGTGAGACTCTGTATCAAATAAATAATTTTTTAAAAGCCCTTAAATCTAAATTGAACTTGAGTTGCTTATTTATGGTTTGCAGTACGTAGACAATTTTGCATATTGTCTTCAGGTAAATACCTGTCAACTTGCTGTGTAAATGGTTTTCTATGCCATCATTCCCTCCTGCTTTCTTCCCACTAAAGCCTGTCCCATCCTTTCACACAGAAACTTGGCTTTGACAGCTATTTGCTTATAATGTCATCCACTGCTCAAACACACTTAATATTCTACCACAGTTGCAGATGCAATTCTTCAAGCAAGTCACCTTTTATTAATTAAAAAAAGTAGGACCCTGGTTTTAAAAACCTTTAATCCCCTCCTTTTCTGGAATGATCCCAACTAAATCGATTTATTTTCTTCTTTTCTCAGTTACATTTTTATGCTCACTTTTCTACATACATTATTTTTTGATTGTTAGTTTTCTTAATAATTCTTTTAATAAATCAAAATCCGTGCATAATCAGGACTTGGGAGCTTTTGTTTTAGTGCACTCTATTGTATTCTATAAAATACTGTCTGAAATACAGTAGAAATTTAATAAATATTTGTTAATGAGTAGTAGTTTACAATAATGTATTTTTCCAAGTAAGTCTTGTTAAATATTCATCTTGATTTAATATTTTTTTGTAAAAAAGTAAATCTATCATCACTTTATCTTTGATTTGGAAATCTTTAAACATTCTTTGTTCCTAATAAAATAAACTTAAAATATCTCATCTTCTTGCTCATTTTCTAGTTTGTTTCAAAAGATCCTTTGAAGACATCATGCACCTTAGTTAAGCAAAAATAATTTCTCCCTCTCCGTTACTTATGCACCCATGTCTATCCCTGACCTCATGTCTTTTTATACCTCTCTTCTTCCACTAGCATTTTTAATTACTATGACAGAATTTTATTTAGAAACAATGCAGAGAAACTTGTAGTATATAATTACACTTGTCTTTACATTGTGTTATTTGAATAATTTCCCTATTTATTCTACTGTGTTAATTTCAAGCAAGAACTAAATATTAAATTTTATCTACCATCGTATCCTAAACAAAACAGCTGATTAAAATACTCATTGCATATAAAATCATTTATGCATGTGAATATGTATTTATAATAAGATGAGTACAGTGATCAAATGATTGTTTTTTTCTTGCATTTTCTGAACCTCTGTTTTTGAAGGAAATATAGTTGATCATTTCTATTAAGACTATGATATAAACAAGAAAATCATATAATAATTGACTGTTAAGTCATTTTAATAACTAAGAGCTAAGAAATAAATAATTATTTCAAATCTTTAGAAATAATACAATGGAAAGGCAAGAACTCTAGTCATGTCAAACAAAGCTGAAGAATTAGAGAGTGCATATTTGTCATTGCAATTAGACATATATGTTCTTTTCCAAATCATGTCATTCCCAATCCCTACAAAAGAGAGAGGAAAAAGAAAGAAAATAAAAGATTATCTTGTGTAATATTCTGACGGAAGGGGAGAACTGACTTAGACAGATAAAAATCCATGTCCCGTAAAGCATAGAAATTTAACTCAATATTTTGCTGAGTTTACACACCTATAATATTTAAATGATGGAACTTAACAAAAAAAGGGTATACAGATGTATGTCCATTTTGTATCTGTGTATTCAAAGTGGTTAGGATAGATATAGAGTTACATTCTCTTAATGAATAGAGGGATTTGTTCTAATGGTGTTTGTAAATAGGATATCAAGTCCGCATCTTATACAGCAATTAACCACTAGGAAGAATGTATGCAATGTGTGAATTATTGAAACTGCCCTACCAATTTGGTTTGAAACTGTCTCATTGCTATTTGCTTCTCAATAAAATTATGGGAAAAAAAGAAGTGTAACTCAACAGTATCTCTAATTAAAATATTTTTGGAATATGCTAACTCTTAATTAAATTCAGTAAGATCTTATTTTAATATTTTGGGCATTTTAATAATTAACATTTGAAAGGAAGAATGTCCCCTTCCTTGTAACTTAAGTGTTTTTCCTCTAAATTTAGTGAAATTTTACCTTCTATTGATTCGTTTTGTATTCCGTGCTCACAGAATGTATCTAGCAATACATTCAGCCATATTAGAAATGTATCCATATGATCAAAAGAAAATACGCACACACTAAGTTACCTCCTAGCAACTTCATTAGCAAAGGATTTTTTCAAATAGCTGTGATAATTATATTCTTCATGGAGATGATCTTAATATATCTTAATGAAGATAGTGTGTGTGTGTGTGTGTGTGTGTGTGTGTATTTGGTATAGGCTTTCACTATGCAGATTGGACTCATGTTGATCCTCCTGTTTTCAGCCTTCCCAATGCTGGGATTACAGGCATGGGCCATCACACCGGACCCTGTCACAGGCTCAGTGCACCCTGGGGATGGGACCAGCGTGGCATGTGGTGCTGGGGTCAAACCCTGGTCCCTGTGCTTACCAAAGCAGGCACTTAGTCCACTGAGCTATTCCACCAGCCTGTTAATAAAGGTCTTAAACCATACATGCAATTTATTCACAAATCCCATTTCTTGGAAATGAAGATAAATAAAAGCAAGTGTATAGATTTGTCTATAGGGATGTTTAGTGCAGCACTGTTCATTAACAAATAAGAGCAAGCAAGACATATGCTCAATGATAATAATTCTATACTGAAAACCCTCCAACTATGAGATAATAGGTGAAATTGTATTAATCACAAGAGTAGTTGATCATGCCAAGAAAGACACAAGAGTTATAGCTGAGGTAAGACTATGAGTTGTAGAGTGTGGGGTTCATGAATGAAGATCAAGACATGGCCAACCAGGACCTGGGCTCCTGTCCTTGCTAGTGTGTCACCATGACAGGTTAGTTCATCATTTGGGCCCAAGCTTCTTACAATTCAAAATGGCTTTGCCTCATAAAATAATTTTACATGCATAATAGATCATCGTTACTTTTATTTCAATATTAGATATGATGGAAAAAATCTACCTCTCCACCAACACACACACACATTATAGCTTTGCTCTAGTTTCTTTCTAATTTGCAGCAGCAGACCATTGAGACATGAAGAGAAGATGTAGCACGCACAATTTATATGCTCACTATCAAAATACAATTGAAGGCTAGAACAAAGTCAACAGTGATTTCAGTTTCATCCTTATCCTAGGCAAACATGATGATATTAGATTTAATAAGAAGCTTTCTTGTGTTTTGAAAAAGATAGGCTTCATTATTAAATTTCAAGTGTATTAGATTTCATAGCAATAGCATTAAACTACCTCTTTGCAAGTCACATTTGTCTGCAAAATACAAAAAAAAAAATTGCAATGTAGAGAGATTATGCGTAGAATATGTGGCACAGCCTGACTACACAATAATTTTAAGTGCATCAGGTATTTGTTTTTTCCTAAAGCACTCTGATTTGAGCATTATGCATAATCTTCCTTCTCTCTTCTAATGTTAGGTTTTCTAAACTGGCAAGGGATACAGTGTGATGTTCACCCTAAGAAACTATTTTTCCAAGTGGCCCATTCTATTTTTGCCTCCTATGTGGCTTCCCTAACAAGTCACCACAAACCTAGGGGTGTAAAATAATATAAATGTATTGTTCTATGACACAGGAAACCTGACATGCAAAATGCATCTCACTTGGCAAAATTTTCATTGTCAGTAGGGCTCTAATCTTCCTGGAGGAGCCAAAGGAATATTCTTTTCTCTACCCTAGCAACGTCCAGGAGCAGCTGCATTTCTTGCATTGTAGCTCCTTTATCTTCAACCAGAAGGTACCATCTTTAATAACCATCTGCATCCCTCTATCTTCATTTTCCTTTCCCTCCCTCCAGTCTCTCCTTTTCTGTCTCTTCTCTCATCATTCATCACCAACTTTGCTTTATTCGTTCCTTCTCCAATCATTCTAGAGGGCCCTCCTGGAGAATCTAGGGTAATCTCCCCATTTCAAGATCCTTAAGCCTTTCTGTTAGCCCCTAACATACTGACAGATTTTAGGTATTGAAACATTCAGATCTTTAAGACATCTAACATACTTTCTAAACAATTTATAGTACTATAGTAACTTTAGTTTCTAATCACTGCATGGACACTTTAAGTGATTCTCCATCAACTTTAGAATAAATTCAGAGGCCTTAATGTACAAGAAATCTTTCTCATCTTGAGCTACCACCAACCCTCAACCATACAGTTTATTCCATCCATCTCTTGTAGTTTGGGGTTTATAAGGAGAAACAATCCAGGGTACATATTTTATAAGAATATTTTATAATGAGTCACCCAATGAATCATGTACAAAGAGTGAAAGAAATCTGTCCAAGCCCAAAGACACCCCTGAGGGCCTGGATCACATGTTAATTGATCTGCTTGAGTCCAGCTGAAGACCGAGAGCCCATAACAAAGCCTCCCTCGGGTCCATCTTGAGGCCGAGACCCATGACAATGTCTCATGCTGGCTCACTCCACAGATCTGCACTGGGAAGGCCTAAAGTTCAGTGCTAGAAGCTAAAAGGTCTATGGGATAAAGGATCTGTGAGAGCAGGAGCTGGAGCTGGGAAGCAACGCTCAAGGTAAGCACCAGACCTTCTCTGAAAGGTACCACAGCTATCTTCAGGGACAATGAGGTCTCGAGCTCCTCTGAGGATGAGGAAAGCTGAGCTCCATCAAGAAAACCAGCATGACAAGTTTCTCCAGGAGACTGAGCAGTGCACTATCTTCCCACCCTGAGCCAGGAAACAAAGCTCAAGGTGAGGACCAGAGCTCCTCCAGAGTGAAGCGCAGTCATTCTCAGTGACAATAAGGTCCCGAGCTCCTCCTCTGACAAGAACAACCAGCATGACAAGGTTCTCCAAGAGAGAAGACAG
>NW_004524588.1:18845052-18861747 GCF_000260255.1 Octodon degus
CTTCTCTCTCTCTCTCTCTCTCTCTCTCTCTCTCTCTCTCTCTCTCACAAACACACACACATACACACACACGCCACACCACACAGTACACACACACATACACACACACTGATACTGTCTAGAACTATCCTTTCTTTTGAGGGCAAGTACTGGGAATTGAACTGAGGACCTCACACTTGTCAGGCAGGCACTGAGCCACTGAGCTAAATCCCTGTCCTTAACCCATCCTTCTACACATGCACTGGTCCAGATAAAAGACAAAACAACAATGCATAAACTACTAATGATAAATGCAGAGCATTGAATAAAGCACTTAAGAAGCAGAGCATCATTTTCTTAGTGGTTCCTTAATTGTGGAGAAGCGAGCTGAGATTTGTCAGAGAGGAAACTAGGAAAACAAGCTGAATAAATTGCAGGTATTTGGATGCGGGAAGATGGCGAGTTCAGTTTGAGACATAAATATGAAAATTTATAATAACCTTGAATATAAGAGAACTTGAGATTTTACAAATCTTCTTGCAAAATTCAAGACTACTTTTTATGTGGATGACTTAATTTGCTTTTTAATTTTGTATATTCTTGAATTATATATTTTAAAAATTAGGTAAACATCTGACAATTAAAAGAAGCTATTGCTTTCTAAAAACTACAACAACCCAGTAAGAGCCTTTGAGTATTTCTGTTTAGCTTTTTCTGTAGAATCTTGCAAGGCCATTGAAAATAATAAAGGATTTTTAAAATTTTATTTTCAGCGCCATTCCAAAGATCTTGTCATCTGGAAAAGACAGTTGGCCCACAATCTTTAGATGTTAGTCTATTCACTGCTTTTGATTTAATTCAAGGGGCTGGTTATGAATAGCTAACTGAAAGAGATTTGTCTTCAGTTTGCTTGCAAGGCTTTGGTTGACGCCGATTCATAAATTATACTTGCTGCATTGTAGAACTTCGTTATTCTTTATTACAAAAAGCATGCTAAATAGAAGTTAGTATTACATGTCAGGCACTGCCTGCAGGATGAAAAGCCAAAGGGGGAACTAGCACTCCAGCTTGGGGCTGCAAGAGGTGAGAAAGTGCAGGCTCTAATCCTCTTGACTTTGATGTGCAGCAGAAGTCTTAGTATAAGAGAATAAACTTAGTCTAATGCCTGATAATTAGATGGAAACAATTAGCAAGCTCTTAAGTGAAGATAGATGTGTTGAATTCCAGCCCTATAGCAAAGACAGGGCTATTTAAGAGCCTAGCACATGAGAAGGGATTGATAAGTAGTGATTAAATAAGAATGGTAACTTTACTGCCATGAGTGAAATTAATTATATTGGACAATCAGAAAATTAAAAATCTTTAGGAAGTGCTATTTAATGTTATTTATGTAGAAATTCTAGCAATTATTTTAATGTTTGTAAAGATATCTACACACACACACAAACACACACATACACATGCACACATATTCTTTTGTATAATGCTTGCAAGTTACATATTGATTGAAAAAAAAAAGCTATGGTCTCTCTTCTCAATTATAGTAGAGCAAGTATAATGACAAACTAAAATACTACTAAGGTCAAGTCATTAATTTTAGATACACTATTAAGAACAATGCATAAAATGCCCAGCACTATAATTTGGAACTAGGATGTCCCCAAAAGGGACATTTGGTATGGGCTTGGTCATTGCCATAACCCGACTGGGAGATGGTAAAGCTCTGAACAAACAGAACCTAGGAAGTGGAAGGCACATCGCTGGGGTTTGCCTCAGAAGGGATAAGGGGAATCCAGCCCAATTTTGTCCCAGTAGCAAAAGGTGACTGACTTGGAACAGAATGTAAAGATAATTGAAACAAACAAAAAAAAAAAAGATTTTAAAACAATTTCTGAAAGAAACAATAGTATGTAGCATAAGGGATTTTGGCAGAGAAGAGAACCAGCAGGATATGCATAGATATCCATGAGAACATTTATTATGGGATGGCTGGCTCATGGAATGATAGAGACTGACAATTCCCCTTTTGCCATCGGCTACTTAGAGAAGTAGGAACTGATGGTGTAATTCAGTCTGGTTCCGAGGTCTGCCCACCTGGGACCAGGGAGAGTACGTTCTACAATCCGAAGGCACAAGGGTCTGAAGCTCAGCTACCAACACTGGCAGCAAATGGATGCATCAGGTCCAGATCCTAAAACAAACTTGCCCTTTGAGTGCCTCTTTGGGTGATCCATGCCTTTAGCAGACTGAATGCTTCCTGTCCCCATTAATAAGATAAGGTCTTTCCTAAATTTGCTAATCCAAATGCTAATCTCTTCCAGAAAAACCTTCACAGACACATTGGGAAATAATATTCTACTAGCTTTCTAGAAATCCTTTAACCTGGCCAACTTGATACATAAAATTAACCATCACATCTATAAATAGGAGCATATGGATTTCTGAGAAACTTTTGAAGAGGTTTAGAATCAGGTCAATGGTTATGAAAACACAGGACATGGAATCATACGGGACAGAACTTCACAGCGTAAGACCTTCATGGTGTTAAACGATCACTATCTTATTAACTGCTAGGTCAAGGGCTGTGTGGGCCCAGGTATGCAAGAAAATGAAGCTGATAGGATAGCAGAGTCTATGTGTAAGAGCTGGACAGGGGGCCGGGGAGATGGCTTAGTGGAATAAGCAATTCCCTGGCAAGCGCAAGGGCCTGAGTTCAATCCCTGGTTCAAAAAAAAAAAAAAAAAAAGCTGGACAGATTTTCACATAAAAGCTACCTCTTCCTTGCATGTTGAATCTGTAGATGTCGTCACTTCTCCTCTCTTCCCACACCTTATCCCATGACCCAAACTTTTAAAATGCACTGATTTTAATTTTTGCCAATGTAAAGGGCCGGCCTGATAGCTCAGCAGAGTAAAGGGCCTGCTTTGGCAAAGCGCAGCAGCTGGAATTTGATTCCCAGTATGTTGTGCCAGCCCTGGGGCACACTGAGACGGTGACTGAGACTGGTGGTGCATGCCTGTAATCCCAGCACTTGGGAGGCTGTAAACAGGAGGATGACTATGAGTCCAATTTATGCAGTGAAACCTTGTAGACCTTATCCTAAAATTCACACAAAAAATCAAAACAAAGAAAACCCACTAAATCCACTGTAAGTAAAGGAAATGCCCAAACTGCTTTCTTTTCTTGGCTAATATTTATGAAAATAAACAAACATATTTCAATTATGAAAATGTATTCAATTTATACTAGTTATAGAGTCTATTGTCACATTGACCTCCAGCAAATACACGGTGATGACTGGTAACCCCAGAGACTTCTATGGTGCAATGCGTCAGTCAGGAGGACAGAAACTATGGCAACAAATTCACAGTGAAAGGCACACCCGTGCTCCTTTGTCCTGGCTTAACTGTTTTCTTTAGGCAGCAGAGTATTATTTCCCTGTACTGACTTGGTACATCTATTTTTTCCAATTCAAATCAAACTACATCAAAATTTGGAAATTTAGTACCTAAAATATCAACTCCTTTCAGCCATTCAGTCTTGTTTATTGTGTGGTTTTGTGCCATTGCTGTTTGCCATATATTCTTGTTACTGCTGCTTAAGTATCATAAAAATAACCAATAGTGGTAATGCATAAAGCAGCCGAAAACCAACTTGCTGATGGATCTTAATTTATTTTTAGGTTTTTAACAAAAGCAAATTGTTCAACTATATTCATCTACATGAAAGACATGTAAGTCTGGGCCAGCCAAATAGCTCAGTGTATTAAAGTGCCTGCAAGCAGGCTCAGAGGCTGGGGTTTTGATCCCCAGGCCTGCTGTGCCAGCCCCGCCCCCTAGGGCACCCTGAGATGTGATTGACACTGGGCGTGGTGGCACGTGCCTGTAATCCCAGCTCTTGGGAGGCTGTAAACAGGAGGATCACTACAAGTCTGATCTAGTAGTGAGACCCTGAACACCCAGGAGACCCTTCCCTAAATTATAAAAAATAAGAAATTAAAAAACATTAAAAATTTTTTCAAAAAGGAAGATATGAGAGTCAGGAAACGACTATAAAATATATTTATCACCTGAAATGCATTTCATAGAAAGCCATTATGATGAGCTTTATTTATAAGTTTGGCTTTAAATATTATTCAACACTGAAATAAAGAATAAATGGCTTTTGAAGTAAGAGTTTGCTGCCTTTAGAGAAAGTACATCGGTGTCATCAGTAACTGCCTTTCTCAGGCAATTGGATGGGATTAGGAAAAGAAATCACCATCGCTTCATGGCAGGTTTTATAGGACTTGACTCTTCATTCGCCAGTTTGAAAGTTGAAACATTTGAAACACTGCACTACACAGAAAGGGCTTAAACCGTGCAGAGCGGATGGGAGCCACGCTGGGCTGTACTCTGCAGCACTCAGAGCTTTGCCTCACTCCCGCGGACAACCGAATAGTCACTGTTTGTTTTGCCTCTGAGTAACAGATTGCTAAGGGGAATATTGCCCACATTTTCCTAGAATGGGAATGATTTCTGTCTGCTTACCCAAGTTTTTATTGCATTTTATATAAAGTCGGCAGCCTAGGCTATTACATATTTTCAAATGCAGTGTGGCTACTGAAAAGTTTTCCCCATTAACAGGCTTCAGTTTAGGATTTCCAGACCCACACAGAGGTCCACGTGCCTCAGCTACAAAATCAGTAAATTTTTAATATTGCTTTTTTAAAACATTTTTATTTTCCTATTCCATGATATGAAATGAGAGAGTGCATTAATAGCCTAACAGTATGATAGCCCTGTACAAAAACTCGATTTGGTTGCTATTTTACCTGTGAGTGACAATCAGAATGCTACCATTCTGCCATGTGTACTCTCTGAGTCTACGATTTACCACAGGGTGAATACCACAACAAAAGTTCTTACTTCTTTCTAACATATGGAGGTCAAAGCCATTTCCATGCAAATGGTTTATATGTGAGAATTTGAAGTTGAAAATTTCTGATTAAGATGTTCTATTTTCCTGCAGTGATTAATATATGTTAGTGGCACTGAATCAGAGCGACTAAAGAGGCAGAAAGTCTAATTTTACTCTCATTTTAAGAATGCAAATATGGCCCTTGACATTTGCAGTCACAAAAATATCATAGGTATTAAACCATGTGTCAGAATAGATCCCAATATTATACAGCTTTAAGTTTTGTAAAAAAAAAAAGTTAATATTAAAATATACTCAATCTTCGGCTTCTTGGAAGATGGCAGAATGGTGAAGAACACAGAAATAGCCTGTCTGAGATATCATCACTAGACACCATAATACGGCAAGTTAAGGAAGACAAGAAGGAGACCAATGTGTCCTCAGACCCAGCAGGAATCTCCAGGGAAGACCAACACCCATTAGGAGACAAAAGAAGGAGTTCGGTGCAGAGGAAGACAGTGAAAGTGGGTGCTTCCTCTCTGAGCCCCGACTTACTATGTGGCGGGGCCTTGAACCTGCAGACCCATGGTGACTACCGGTGACCACAGAAGCCTCTATGGAGAAATGTATCAGGGGGGCTTAGCAGACTGCAGTGGCTACTGAGTTATTGGGTTTATATCTTCCAGGAAAGGAGAACTGGCTGGCTGCCATCTTGGTGAAGGGCCAACTGAGTGTGGAATTTGCAGCAGCTGTGGGTTGGTGGCATTTCTCAGCTCCCAGGGTCGAGGTGACGCCAAGCTGAGTTCAAGCTTGCAGGAGGCACATGGAGTGCTGCAGGCCAAACAAATCAAGCGCTAGCCTCACAGGCAGAAACCAGCCTGAACTTTAGTACAGCTACAGTTACGGGTTTTCTGGGGTCAACCACTGCTCCTCTTCTAGTGGATTAGCTAACAGAAAACTTGTGACACCCAGCTGAGCTCACTCAGCCTGTTTCTGGGTGTGGAAGGCTGACTGAGCGTTGCTGTCAACAGCATAAGGAGAACTGGAGGGGAAGCTGGTGCGCTGTGGGTTCTCCTGGAGACGCTTGTGGTTCTGGTTTTCTTTGTATGAACTCAGCTGTTCTCGCTGTCAAAGGAGCTCAAGTCTTCATCACTGAGTGTGGCTGTGGTTCCTTTCAGAGGATCTCTGCTCCTCACCTCGAGGGTCATGTCCCGGCGCCACTGTGTGCATGAACTCATTATCTAATAGTCTGTGTGGGTTATGTCTCACGGATACTACAAGAGGGTGAAGCTTGGGAAAGGACACACATAGTTAACATGGAAAACGTGGCTCAAGCTCAGCTATTGAACTTGCCCAGGCTGGCCTTTGGGGAAGAACTGGCCCCCTTGACCAGAAGGAAGAGACCCCTTTGCTCTGTCCTTGGGGGCACCATGTACCTTTCTCTAGCTCGATGTCCACAGAGCATACTTGTTTTCTGCCTTCAACAAATGCACATTTTCACTGTCTTTGTGGTGTGTCTTCTCCAGTTGCTTGCTTGGGACACCAAAAATCTGGACAGTAACCCTTGGCACCCTCATCTGGTTATATCTCCATGACACTAGCATCATCAATGTTTCATTTTGAGTGAACATTTGAAGGAGTTTTTCAGCAAAAATCCACACTATAGACCCATTACAATATTTACTTTAGAAAAACAATACAAGTAAATTGGGAATAAAAATAACATTCCACTTGATTGGCAAGCTATTTTAAAACATGTAATGTAAAACTTAGGATCTGGCTTCTCTTCGTGGTACATGCTCCTTGTAAATTCTTCCACTAGGTGCTTAAGAAATAATAAATGTAAAGAGTTATGATGTGGGAGTAGCTAATGGCCAAATATTCTTTGGATATCACACAAAAGTTAACTCCAATTTATTAGTCTTACATCACACAAATATATAAAGTGTGTATCTCAGTGAGACCCCAATTTATTAGGCTGTGTTTTTTTATTCAAGAGACATTAGATATAATGTGTCCAAATTAGAATTATAAAGAGAGTAATTGGGGAAAGTGCAGTAGTAGTGTATAACTTCAACTATTTTTTAAGATACATGTGCACACACACACACACACATATATATCTATATCTATATCTATCTATCTATCTATCTATATATATATATATTGCAACTGTACTCATTTAAAGAGTTTTTTCTAGTAATGTTATTTCAATTTTCATGAATATATTCTCATGCATACATATAGAGGCATGTAAAAAGTGATTAAAATTTGTTTTTATTGTGTTAAAAGATTTATATTCCTTCAGTTTTAAATGAATTTTTAAATTTTAAATGAATATTAAAGGAATTTTCTATCTGGAAAGCACAAGGTCCTGAGTTCCATTTCCATTACCTAAATAAATAAATAAATAAATAATACTTTTTTAAAGATGTACCTGTTTGCCATACCACATGCTGAGATGGGCATAGATCTTTTTATTCATTAATATCAACAATTGTGTTTTCTGGATACTTAAGCATTGTGTATTTTCCTAGCTATTTACTGCTTATTACTCAATCAACAATCTACTATATTTGATTTGCTAACATTTTATTTGGAATTGTTGCAGTTTTATCTATGAGACTTTTTTTATTTATAAGATTTATTCTGAGATTTGTTATTTTATATTTAATGCAAAATATGTAGCTCAATAGAATAAGTGCCTACTTGGCAAGCACAAGGTTGTGAGTTCAATCCCCAGGACCATTAAAAAAGAAAGAAGTAATATTATTGTATAAATAGTATTATCTTTTTAAAAGTTAGTAGAAAAAATACTTTTATCTCTTTTAAATTCTGAATGACTGAGATTCCACAGAAATACTTATTTAACTTTAGAATATAGTTAATCATAAAATCTTCTGAGGGCATTATTAGGTTAATTTTTCCTATTTATCCCGTAAGGCTTTTTATCTGCTCAACTTCTTCACTCTGATTATTTTCATCATATGCCTTATTTCTACCATCTTCAATTTTATTAGTATCATAAAATATAAAATGTCTAAATCTCTTTTCATGCTAAATTCTGTACAGTTTCTCTTTTTTGTGATTTAGATCAACAATGGCCTTATGGATGCTACTGTTTTTAAGAAAAATAAGAAAAACAAAATCATATATAACGGTGCCACTGCTGGATGTGGCGGTGCTTGCCTATAATTCTAACACTTTGGAGGGCGGGACAGGAGGGTTGCTGTGCATTAGAGGTCATAGCAAATTCAAGGCCAGCCTGGACTCCATACTAGACCCTGCCTCAAGCCAAAATAAAACCAAGCAAAAACAATGCAAAGTTTCATTCAGTTATCCAACAATATTATGAGGCATTTTATTTGTTGAATCCAGGTAGCTGCTTTTTTCCCCACTGGCTTTGTAATTATCATTAAAACTTTAAGTGTGATTTCTGATTCAATTTTTCAAAGATTCTCTTACAATCTAAAACATTTAAAAGTATGAACTTTCCTCTCTCTGTATGCTTTCCCACAACTCCTATAACTTGATATGAAGTGGCACTTTTGATCTGTAGTGTTCAAGACTGATTATTTTCCAACTAGGTCTTTTTTTCAGGGAAACACAATGTCTCACTCCTATTAGCTTGAGATAAAAAAAGATAGAAAATACATTAAATGAATGTAAATCCTTGCTACATTTCACAAATGTCCTGACTAATTCATTGTTTAAGACAGTAAGACCCTAGAAAGGGTACCTAAATGAAATCCATAGCGCTCAGTACCTGGCAACAATCCCATGGAAAATAATGACATCTTACAGCTACACAGTGTGTACATTCCTTCTCTATCTGGCTAGCTGGCTGTGTAACTCCACAAGGCATACTGCACTCCTGGAGTATACCTAGGATATCCAAAGAGGAAATATTCTCTGAGACCCTCCTGTGTTGTGCTAGGACCAGGTTTAAATTAAGAATTTGTCCTTCTGAAATTCTGTTTTGTGAATTCTTTACATGATTAAGCCCTTGAGGAAACACTGACCAGCAGAAAAGAACAAGAAAACATTTTGCAATTCCAAAGCAACCTCTAAGCACACAGATGATGCATAGCATAATTATCTTAGCCTTCTGAAGCCTGCAAGCAACCTTTGGGTGTATGGTAGAGAATCGAAACTCACACACCCAGTGCAGAAGTCTTCACGACCCTGGTACCACCCCACTGCTTGCAGATGTACTATTTTTTATTTTCTTCACAATAAATTCAGCTTGCACTTCAGCTTGGTCTATGTACCTTGACTGCATTCTTTCATTAAGGGTACAAAGAACCTACGACCAAGAAAGCGAGGGCCTCGGTCCGTGGCACACGAGGACCTGGTTCCCTGGCAACGCTAACATGGTATTATTGTATTGTCTTCTAGTGATCTAATGCTGCGTAACAGAAAAGGGCTTACAGGAAAAGCAGATATAGACATGGCATGCACAGATTATTATAAATGAAATGACAGAAAATATTTTTTTAAAAAATGAAAAGAGATTTGCAGAAATTATCAAGAAGGATTGGAAAAAAGCCGTAAGGGAAAAGAAATAACTGCTGCTCATCTTGCGCTTTCCCACTTGCCAACGCTGCACTTACAGAAATTGAGCTCCTCTACACAAAGCTGCCAGTTATGCTTGAATTAACATATTGGAACCCAGGCCTAGCTTCACTTTGAATTTTCTACATTTTAGAGTTGCAAGCAGCTAGATCCAATGTTCTTTCAAGTTATAAGAGAAATACACTATTAAAAAATGTGTGAAAAGAGATCAGTTTAGCTGTCATTTCCTGTGGCATTAACTTGGAAAACAACTTATTTCCATATACCTTTTCAAGCCCTGGAGATATTTTAGGTACTTAATTTTAGGCAAGCTAAATCATTGCACCCTGCAATAAAATTTTTAATTTTATTTTTGCAAAGCCTTTTTTTTATTTTGATGCTTAACCAAGCATCGAACTGGTCTTTTTGCCTCCAGGAAAATATTTAAATTCAGCTTTCAATTAGGCAGATAATTGTACCACTGGATAAGGGAGTTCTCTATCAGTGAGGCTTTTTTCAGACCAAGGTTGGATGAGCTCTGTATATCTGTCTCACTATATCTCATTTTGGCTCTTTGTCACTGAAGATAATGCAGCAGTAAAGAATATAAACTGTTTTCCTGCAGCTCAAATGAAGATTCCATGGGTCAGCGAGATGAATGTCAAGAGCGTAACTCATTATCTTGTAAACAGCAGCATTTATAAAAATGCACAGTTGTGTTGGTGTACGATTAGCAACTCTCAAGGACAATTTTCTACCCTTCAAAATAGGAGAATATGCAGCAACACTATGTGATTATAGAAAAGTAAGATGGGTCTTATTTCACAACTGAGTCGTGAATTTTTAAGTGCCTACTGTGTATGCAGGTCTGTTCTAAGGGATGTGTGAATTATTCATCTCATACATTAAGAGTTGTCCTTTCTCTTTCTGGGAAAGCAGTCTCTTTGTGGACCCATCTGGAAGAATCTGGAAGAATCTGGAAGAAGCAGCTTATTCTGGAGGAATCTGCACTCTGTGACGAGACCACACATCTTCTCTGTCATCTCTCTTCTATCAGCTGCAGATAGTGAGCCCATGCTGGGAAGGTTGCTCAGATGGTAACTTTCAGTAAGCACGAAGCAAAGTGGACAGTCCAACAGTTAATGGAACTCTGAGTCATGCATGCGCCTTAGCAACAATTTTAAGTCAAGAGGAAAGTCTTGCTCAGTATGGTATAAAGATAGAGGAAGGAAGAGAATTAGGGGAACTTGTATCTGATGGCTTTAGTTTCTGTGGGAGACAAAAGTCAAGGTTACACTGAAGCTGGAGGTACCAGACAGACCTGAGAAATACTGCTCTAGTTTAAAATTCCTGTCAGAGTAGAGAAGTTACATAAATCCAATCTGCATGATGATATAAATTTTTTAAGCAAGACAAGCTAGATTTTGAATTGAAGATCTAAAACAAAACAAAAAATGTGTCTGAATTGTATAGGAACTATGGAAATTTAAAAAACGTGTAGAGTGTGTTTCAACTCATTGACTTCTTAGGTAATCTATTTAAAAAGAGGTATTAGCAAACCAAATTTTGAAAAAAAAAAAAAAGAAGTAACTTCCTTTGCTGGGGAGATGGCGCAGTGGAATAAGCGCTTCCCTGGCAAGCAAGCTCAAAGACCTAAGTTCAATCCCCGGTTCTGGAAAAAAAAAAGAAAAAAAGAACCAAACCAAATTTTGGAAGGCAATTATTGCAAAAAATTGAGCATATAGTAGAATAAAAAGGAATTACTTGTTAATCTAGTGTTATAAAAATTAACAAGAATCACCACAAAGCACCTTCAGAATTGTGGAAAGTCAAAACCAAAACAAAAGGGCCAGCAAATAAGAGGGAGCAAGCGCAAGGAAATTATCTTTCATTTCAGAATATAAAGAGTGGTTCTGTGAATGGGGGAAGGAAAAACTGCAAAAGGTTGGCCAAAAAATCATACTGCTGACTGCTAGACATGCATTGTTGACGGGCCCACAGAACCTCTACAAAGAGAACTCACTGATGAAAGATGGGACACAAGAGGAGTCCCAAGAGGGAGGGGCAGAATAGCAGGCTGTTCAGTTAAAAGAATATATTAATCAGAATTTGGAAACTTTGAGAGAGACAGTGACAAGGAAAGGAAAGAATCCAAACATTTTTGGTACAGATTTGTGGACATGTCTAGAATGATTGCTGCACTATTGAGAAATAATTTTGCTTATTAATTTTAAGAACGTAGTTCACATTTGTAGCTTAATATGTCAACTAATTTTATTTTTGCCAACTATCTGTAATTTCTTCTTATTTATATTTTATAAAGAAAACATTTGAAATATTAAAAATTAAGGGTGGCCTATCCTAGTATTAAAAATATAAGATGTTCATGCTTCAGAGTACCTTCAAATCTAATGTATCATTTTGAATACAAAAATCACAGTTCTAGAGATACGAAAGAGAAGCATATTCATAGTTCAAACTTAATTTGTGAAGTTATTATTGTGGGCCCTGCTTTCTTTTTCCAAATGAATGTGACCCTCTTCACACAGTAAGCGACATGGAAGAATAAAAGTCCTTTTGTTAATCCATTTACCGTTTTCACAAAACTTGCACTCTTCCAAGGGTTGCATCTTATCTCAGTGACCTAATAGCTTTTCACGGTGCAGTAAAGTGTTCCGGCCGCCCTCCCTGGTGTAGCACACTCTTTGGTTTTTTGTTCAGGGCTTCACCCTGATTTCCAGGCCTTGCACTCAGCTACGATTGGCAACTTCCTGTATTGGGGCGGATTTAAAAAAATAAAGATCATTTTAAGTCTCTCTGCAGCTGTTCAGGCTCTGACACTGAAGCCCTCCTCTGGGAGCTACATTGCTCTCCTGCTGGCCATCTGTTCGGCCTTCCTGCTGCCCCACGTGGGTGCCCATGATGGCAGGACTCACTGATACCAACTCTCCTTCAGCTTCTGCTCTGTCCAAATCCTTGCCGCAGCAGCATGGACCGTCTGTGCCTCTCCTCTGAGCTAATGGAGTTGAAGTTATATAAACTGCTGTGACTCGTGGAATAGAGGGAAACAAAAAGACTTACTTTATGAAGCAGGGCCTCAAAAATTATTTTTCAAAGAATTAGAAAAAAAACTCTCTTGATTTATTTTGTGTTAACTTATTTTTATTTTTATTTTCAAAAATTTTATTGATAAACAGATAGCAATGAGCCAGTTTCAAATCCAATCGGAAGTATAGTTTCAACAAATAATACACTGCATATATTCTTCTTAGTGGTTAATTGCTGTACAAGATGCGGACTTGTGATCCTATTTACAAACACCATTAGAACAAATCATTCTATTCATTAAGAGAATGCTTTTAAAAAATAATTTTATTGAGAAAAAAATAGCAATGAGACAGTTTCAAAACCAATTAGTAGAACAGTTTCATTAATTAATACATTGTATATTGTTGTCTTAGTGGTTATTCATTGTACAAGATGCAGACATGATATCCTGTCTACAAACACTATTAGAACAAATCTTTCTATTCATTGAATTAAGAGAAAGTAGCTATATATCTGTCCTATTTTGAACATACAGACACAAAATGGTTGTTCATTTGTATCCCCTTTTTCTGTTTAGTTTTGTCAGAGAAGGGTATTCCATTGTCATTTAAATATTTTAGGTGCGTGAATTCAGCAAAATACTCCAAGATAGTCCAGTAATCCATACTAGTAGTGGGTACTCTATAAATTGCTTTAATAACAAAATGAACTCAATTCTGGAAATCTGCACAAAGCACTGCACTCCCTGTGGTTATTGTTATGTAGGTGCAGTGGGGCAGGCACAAGGAGGCCGGAGGTCATGGAACCAGTGTGCGTGAGTGAGGCCACAGAGCCTGTTTTTGCTGTTGTTGTTTTAGCAGCATGCGGTACTCGTCCTCGCGGGGAGTCTCCACAAGGACAGAGCAGAGCGAGGGAGCTCCAGGGTTCCGCCTGAGCAAGCAGAGCTTGGTACCCAATGACCAAGCTCCTCCACTTCCTGACAGCCTCCCAGAGAGCTAACTGCCACCCCTAAATCCCTGAGCTCACGAAGGGTTGCTTTCTGTCTCCCACAAGGTCAGTGTCGGTTGATCTATTTTGTAAAGCAATGCATGGTGAACCACCAGTTTTGGTTACTTGGTTCAACTACATTAACTTCAAAATAAGTAGAAACCTCATTTAAAGTGCCACAATCTTCTTAACTGCAATGGTACCTTGGTTCACAAACCTTGACCAGAACCAAAACAGGTTCTGGTCACAAACTGGTTGATAAAAACCAAACAGAATTCAATGGTGAAGCTCAATGCTGATCTTGTGCCGAGATTTCACTCAATTCTCATGCAGTTTGGTTTGTGACCAGAACCGTGAATTGAGTTCATGAGACCAGACACCACTGCATTAGTCTTGATCCTAACATGGCAACTACTCCACTTTTTTTCCGAGTCGTCTTAGCTGTTTTAGTGTTGGATTGAAAAAAATGTGCTTAGAGTTCTCCCAAAGAGGTGCTCTTCCAACCAAGAATTTTCTATTAAATGCTCTTGGTAACATTATCAGAGTCATGTTTCAGAGATTTTCCTGACAATAGTTTACAAGTTGTGTTGCAACGCCGTGGTGTGGATTTTTAATATGATGCTTATTTATACATGACAAGCCCTGGTATCAAATTTCCTCCTTCCTGAACTAATTGCAGTACTAGTTATGCAAACTGCTTAATTTACTGGTTACATGACTGCATAAAAAAAAAAAACCCAGCTAGCTAACTGTTGACTTTCTGAATATAATTCGTTCAGGAAACTCATCCTATAATGACATGCTGAATTTTTAAAAATAGCTGATACCTTTAGCCTTAACTGCTCTGTAGGCATAAATGATTTTTGTGGTTGAATCATTGATATGATACTATCAGATATGTCTTTCAGATCTGTATATTTGCATTCACTACCTAAGAGAGGGAGAGAGAGAGAGAGAGAGAGAGAGAGAGAGAGAGAGAGAGAGAGAGACTTAAAAAGATCCCAATGATGGAAGACATGTCTTGGTAAGAGACTCTCCTCAATAAGAAGCAAATCTATAAACCCATGGTCATACTAAAAAACTGATATATCACAGTCATTCTTCATTATGAATAGTAACACAATATTTTAATTGTAGTAAACTGATTCAACACGTTAGAATAAATTGGTACTTGGGAAACTGACAGTATTAAGCCTTTCAGAGCTTTAAAATTCTCCTAACGTATCCTCACAAGTATAAAATTGTAACATTTCCGTTTGAATTGTAGATCTCTGAAAATAGGAGAGACATTCAATAAACACGCTTCTTTACTATTTATTTTGAAAATAACTTTTTATGGGTGCAATTGAAAAAGCCTTTGTAAACTTTTTTTCTTCTTCTTCATAGGCCGCTGCCAAGAGAAAATGAATGGGGTCTTTGAGATACTCACAAACATCCGGTGCGGATGCGGAAACTCACTTTGAGAGCCAGAATTTACTCTATTCTCTGTATTTGAACCATTCTCAACAAAGGCTGTTGCCAACACTATTTTTCACGCTGTCTTACTGCTGCACCAGATGTTGGAATAATTCTCTGTTCCTTTCTCAAATACTGAATTGCCCCATCTTGTTCTCATTTTTCACTCATTCTGGGATTCGGTGATACTGAAGTCTGAAATAGGAACTGGTCCTTCAGTCGTTCCATCCTGGCCCAGCTCAAGAGAAGGCCAGGGTCCCAAGATCAGGAACAGAATCTAGGTATGCAGTGTGCTTCCTAGGACGGCCTTGTGTGCTGGTGGAGATTCAAGCTGCCCTCGGGAGACAGCGAGTGGAAACCTTTCTCCTTCAGAGAAGGACCCAGTATTTAAGGAAGTATAAACTAATTAATAGCCCCAAGCCCCCTTCCAGTGCTTCTCAAGTCTTTCTGCCTCTTTGTTCCTCAGAGCTGTTGCTGTACATGTAATATATAACCTACAGGAGTTTTTATGGCTTTGTGGGGTTTTTTTTGAACACTACTCTAGTGGTCCTAAAATATAATAACATGCTGCAATAAACCATCACCATGAAGTTTCCAGAATCATTAGGAATTCCGTCTGTCTCAAGATCTGCAGCAAAAAATAATGGTTTTACTAAGCTTATACTGCAGTTGAGTATTGCTCATTGTAAGTCCTGTTCCAGCTAACTCCTCATAGCTGGGTGAACTGCTTTCCTCTCTGTCTCTCCCCATTGCGTTACTGGCTTGCCTCTTTCTTCGGTTCTACCCTGTTCTTCCAGGGCAGATGCCCCAGAGTATTCTGTCCTGCTCCGCAGGATCTGGTCAACATCTTGTCGCTCCATCCTTCCTAATTCCCAGTGTTCTGGTTGATATGTTCTCTAAGTTTCCTCATCTCTTATGCAATTTTCACTGTCATCCGATGTCATTATCATAAAAGTGTAAGCTGGTTAATTGGTGGCCACATCAAAATACACCATTACAAAGTTGAAATGCGTCTAAATCCCTGTTGGTGCAGAGGGTAATGAGCAGTGGTCACACCATCCCACAGTCCCTGAATTTAGCCTCTGCCATTCTTACCCTCATCTCCTTCTTTGTCAACACTTGCTCCCTTTCTCCCCAGGCCCCTTGGCTCTAGCACTGCTACATTGCAGTTGTGACCTGGAGCATGTGATGCAACTTGGGACAATAATTCAAGATTTTATACTTGGAACAATTTACCCTTAGAGAAACAGTGATCCCAGGGCCAGGGAGATAGCTCGGCAGACTAAGGGCCTGCTTACACCAGTGCAAAGATTCTATACCTGGCACCATCTGCTGCACTGGGCCCGCCCCTGGGAGCTCTGAGCCAGCCACCAAGGCCAGGCTTGATGGCCCAAGCCTGTTATCCCAGTGGTGGGGAGGCTGAGACAGGAGGACCACTATGAGTCCAGTCTGAATAGTGAGACCTTGCACTAACTATGAAGAAGGAGGAGGAGGAGATGGAGACGGACACCGAGACAAGGAGGAGGAGGAGGAAAAGGAGGAGGAAGAGGAGGAGGAAGTGAAGGAGAAGGAGGAGAAGGGGAGGGAGGAGGAGGAGGAGATGGAGATGGAGACAGAGACCGAGACAAGGAGGAGGAGGAGCAAGAGGAGGAGGACGAGGATGAGAAGGAGAAGGAGAAGGACAAGGAGAAGAGGGAGGAGGAGGAAGAGGAGGAGGAAAAGAAAGAGAAGGAGAAGGAGAAGAGGGAGGAGGAGGATGAGAAGGAGAAGGAG
>NW_004524588.1:18861847-18868448 GCF_000260255.1 Octodon degus
GAAGGGGAAGGGGAAGGGGAAGGGGAAGGGGAAGGGGAAGGGGAAGGAGAAGGAGGAGAAGAAGTGATCCCAGTGCAGAAGAACGGAAGTTTTTCCCTCTAACTACTGGAGCTATTATACTCATATGGGGCCAGAGAGCTCAGCATCACAATGCCTGCCTGGCAAGCACAACATCCTGACTTCAATTTCTGGTACAAGAATAAAACAAGTATCACACTCAGATTCGTAAATTCATTCCACACAGTACAATCACTGTCATAGTATGGAGACTTTTTTACTCACTAACGTCTATTTTTCTTTCTATCAAACAACTAGAAAGACAGAAATTATGATGATTATTATGGAAACAACATTTTTAATAGCTCCTAATGAGTTAGTTCTCTCTTACAGTAGATTTGATTTGATTTATATCAGATTCAATTTGCATTAAACAAAAAGGAGCTACTTTGTCAGAGTACAAGAAAAACAAAATGAGGAACTTACCAAGGACTGTGCATAGATTTCATCAAATATCTCAAAGGAAATGGCTAGAAATTATTACTATTAATATTTTAGTGTATTTGGTGCAGGGTCTCACTATGCAGCTCAGATTCATAGTGATCCTCCTGCTTTCGGCCTCCCCAGTGCTGGGATTACAGGCGTGCACCACCACTCCTGGACTCTATGGCAGGCTTAGTGCACATGGCGCAGCACGTGGTGCCAGGGATTGAATCCTGGTCCTTGTGCTTGCCAAAGGAGGTGCTTAGTCCACTGAGTTTACACAGTAGCCCTTAGAAATTATAAAGTTTGAATTTCATATTTAATTGTGAGTTAGGAAAAATTTATGATCAGATTATTTTTTAATCTTTTATTTCTTTATTTGTTTGGTCCAGGCTCTTACAATGCAGCACAAACTCACAATGATAGAAATGGTGCTGTGTTTCTGTCCACGAGAGGTTCAATTGTGAGGGTTGAACTATTCCATTTTCAGGGTGGAAGGCACTGGAATTTCAGTTTATAATGAAAGTGAGCTATGTGTGCATGTCAGCCAATACTTTTTATTGTTGTTGTTGTTTGTTTGTTTCTTGGTGGTAGCAGGGATCAAACCCAGAACCTGGTGCTTGCCAGGCAAGCACTTAATCCACTGAGCTATCTCCCTGACCACTAAGACTTTTTGTTTTAATAATCCAATTTTAGTTTGATTGGGAATCATTTAGAGCAAAGAGAATCTAGACTGTTAGATAATGTCACCTTTTTGCTAGCTAGTTTCAATTTTTCAAGTGTTTAAATCTTCTTTTTTTTTTCTTTTCGCCTGTTGTGATTTTCATCACTCTATAGAAAGTTACTCTATTTTTATCAATTCTTTACCTGTTTCACAAGATCATGACAATCCAGGAAACAATATTTATGAGATGGAGGGAATTTAGCTGCAATGACCGCTGAGGCCAGTTGCCGCCTCGGGTCTTTCTGTCACAGTTTGCAACCGTGGCATGGCACAAAGGATGAGAGATTACTTAGAATCAATATACAATTCAGTCTCCAAGGAGATCCAGAGGGACTGCCCTTAACTAAGCCCACCCAGTGTGAGAGAGTTTCATGGGGACAGCCCCAAACTGAGGCCTCCGTGGCTTTTTATGGACAGACTCAGGAAGCACGATGAAGGACAAATGAAGGGCATCTGTGCGTGAATTCATGTAGGGAAGGCGGGAGGACAGGGAAGAGCAGGAGCGTCTGCGGCGTGCCTGACCTTAGCACCAATCTAAGCCATAAATCAAAGTATGGGGAGGAGGAGGGCCAGGGCATTCGCTCCCTAAGCCAATGCTTTTGATCCTACTTGGATTTGTGACCTTCTAGGCTGAGCTTTAATCTCTAATCCTGCATTCCAAGAGGTTTGGGGCATGTGACCCCAAAAGCCTTTTCTCCACAAAACCACCTCACACGTACTTGTGGCAGCGCTGTCACGTCTTTCCTCTATGTCATTGCTTGACATCTTTTCTTCAGAAAATTAATGTTTATTCTCCCAGGTCCTGCGTTGGCCTTGCTGTCCACAAGTGTCTTAAGGCACTTGCTTATACCATTTTGATTTAGATTTTTCTTGACGGATGCATGTAAGTAACATGCATAAACGTATGCTTTATTCTGCGGCTTTATGTAGCCAAGAAACACATTTACAGCTTATCGGAACTATCATCTCTTATAAAGAGTTAAAAAATTACTTGAAAACAGTAATTTATTTTTAAAAAGTAGCAATCTGGCAGGAGTACTTTGACTTTCCCAGGAAAGGGTTGTCGCAAACTGCACGTGAATAGCCAGTATTTCCAACGTGCAATATAGCAAAATGTATCTAATATTAAATCCACATTGCGCAAACTATGCTTCCAATGTTTTTTTATGGATCATATAAGTCTTTAAGGTCATCAGTAGAAATGACTGTGTTGCTTTCAATTTGTAGTTGGACTTAATAGAGAATTGTTCACTGCCTTGACTATGTTAGAATCCTAGTCCTTTTTACTTTAAGATCTACATTTAAATACATACATATATATATATAGATATATACATATATATCTATATATATATTTGCTTTTTCAATATCATTTATTTTTTTAATAAGTAACTTAGTAGGAAAAGAAAGCACTGAAAATTTACTTGCTTTTGTTCAACTGAGAAATCCATGTTTCTAATTAAACTCCAACCTTAAAAATCTCTGTGTTTTAAATTCGTCTTCCTGTAGTTACTGAATCACCGTAGGGCCTTCATTCTGTCATATGCTGATGAAGGTGCCTACTTGGGCATCGTTGTGATTGTCCATTAGCTGCAAGCAAAATGCTTTGACTTTTATGCCTCTGAAACTAGGAAATAATATTTCTATAATTTACTGCTTCTTAATGTTTTTACTTTAAATAGAATATATTTTGAAACAGAGATCACAGGCATGTTTAGAATTCTGGAAATATTTGAACAGTGTCAAAATGTGGAACCAAACAATATAATTAGTTCTTTCAAAATTGAGATTAATGTCACATTTTCTTGAACATATTTTCATGCTTTTGCATGTTACATAATAAATTAACCTTCTGGTATTCAAACCTACAAGTTAGAGAGTGAATAACTCTCTTGCAAACAATAATATCTTACTAAGAAGATAGCATACCACAAAATTCATTTGTCTTAAATCTATGTATTTTGCAGAAGAGATTTCCCAAGACTCTGGTTTACTTTTGTTTCCATAGTGGGTACTAGTATTCGAAAGAATTTCCCAAACAATTATACTCCAGAAATTCACCTCAAATATTGATCTGCATATTAAACGACAAGCTATTTGAGATGCTTTATCAGTCAGGGCTTACTAGAGCAGTAGATATGACACAAGATACACAAATGTGTAAGAAATCACAAGCTTGGCTTCGGAAGGGCAGCCACAGTAGGACGAGGACACATGCAGAGGGCCTCTGCACACTGGAGGTTGGAGGGTGTAGACACTGGACTGAAGTTCACTGCAGGGCTGTGCAAGTCCTTGGGAGGAGGTCGCGATCCACCACACAAGGCTGAGCAGTCCACGTCAGAAGGCTGAAGAGTCCCAGGTGCAAGCTAACAGTTTGTGCCAGAAACCAAATGACATACAAGCTGAAGGTGAGGACCAGAGCTCCTCCAGGAACCCGCAATAGGCCTTCCTCGTTTCCCTTTATTGTACGCAGTTGACCCACCCTGAAGGGCAGTTCTTTACACCACCCACACCATCTCGGTGTCCTCTCGCACAGGATGAAGATGTTTGCAAAGTGAGACGCCTGACCCCTACTGCATCACCTAGATACACTGCTAAGCTTCTCAAGTTGACCCAGTGAATCAACCACTGAAACATTCTGGACCATAAACAGCCACCGTAGGGCATGTCCTCTGCACCACAGGATGCAGAACTGCTGAGTCACCTAAGCTTCCAGACTGTCCCAGTGGACACAATGTGTCAACCACTATAGCTTGCCGTGATTGCTTTCTCCCAAACATGATGCTGCCATGACTCTATGAGGCCGCGCATCTGCAGGTGTGTACAGGTAGAGAATTCTATATTTAAATGGCCTTGATATCGCCATGATCAGCCCTGCCATACCCTTTAGTCACTCAGTAATAATCCCTACTTACAATTTCATTTCACATTTATCAAAGAGCCAGCTTTGGAGTGAAATGCCAAAATAAAATTTCTCATGTTTAACAGCAGGCAGAAGTGAAAATTATTGTATCTGACTGAGTCTGTACTCACAGTGAAGAGTTGGTATTTAAATCGGGATACTGCCAAGGGCCTTATTGGCTTTATGCCGTGATTGTCAAGTTTCATGACATTGAAGAAGTTATTTTAGTTCCAAGTAACAGGAGTTATTTTGCACCCCAAGATACAATACTGCTACTTAAAACCAAAATAAACCAACATTTTAAGGCCAGAAAACACAGAAGACCTTTATTGCCAGTTGCTTCAGTGTTTGTTTATTTCACATCCCAGATGGACAACCCAGACCACTTTGGCCACCCATCTATAAATAGCATGGCAAATTCATAAAGAGCATGTCTTCAAAGGACGGAAATGATTCTGAAGGCTGATTCAATGCAGTGTCCTTGTGAGGGACAGAGGAAGAGTCAGAGTATTCTGATTAATTTCAAGGTCAATAAAACAAGGGACACAAAAGTTAAGTGGCTGCTCTCCATTTATTCAAATAAATTTATTCAGGAAAAGGGCCAGGAATTAAGATCCAGTCTCCCGGCCTCTGCACTCGCCACCCACGCTGTCTCGCAGCTCTCAAAACCTTCATTTTCTTAGAAAACACTGAAATGCTTTCCCTCCTCACATACCGGATTCAGACGCAGCGCCATCTACCGACCCAGCAAAGAATGTGCTAGCACAAGACACTAACCCATCGAGGGTCGATCCTGCTTTTCCTTTATGTTGTTGTTTTAAAAATTTGTATTAATATATGTGTGCAGCACGAGATGATTCCAATCATTTCATGGACCTGTGCAGGTACATAATCCACCTTGATTCCTCTTTATCTCCTTTTCCTGCCCTCTCTCTAGCCTCTTTCTTTTGGTCACCTCGTTTGCAAAAGATCTGTCTCTGTGTTCTATGACTACTTTAATCTTGAAGCAAGTGTGTTTGTATTGTAGGTTCCTCTTGTAGGAGAACTCATGAGATATATAAGCTTATGTATCTGATTTATTTCACTCAATATTATGATCTCAATAATAATAGTAGAATAAGTGCTTCCCTGCCAAGCGTAAGGGCCTAAGTTTGATCCTCTCTTCTGGAAAAAAAAAAAAAAAAAAAAAAAAAAAAAAAAAACGAACAAACAAAAACAGTGCAAAAGGGTTCTTTATTCCCCAATAGGCTCACCAACACATTATTTGATTTAATGATGGTAGCCATTGTTTCTGGCCTAAGACGGAATCTCAGTGAGTTTTTTCTATGATGATGATGATGATTATTATTATTATTACTTTAAAGAAAAACAATAAAAACAATGGCTTAAAATTTCAAAATAAAATTTGTAGAAATCGACCATGTTCAGTACTTTACACATTGTTATCTTCAAAGTAGCTGTTCAGACTACAAGATATAGGTAAGAAAGGCTGATCAAGCAGTATAGGCAGTGTATGCCTTTCCTTTCAGTGAACTAACAGCAATTAGTGGGCAGCAGGCAGTGCTGAATTTCCTTTAATTTGGAAGGTTCCAGAAGCCAATGGCCTATGGTGATGCGGGGAGGTAGGAGTCTGATCTAAGAGGTGAGTGAATTTAGAACATGTCCTCCCCATCAAGGGGTTGGCGAGCAGGCACTGTCGACATTTACATCCCATGATGCCTGCAGGGATAGCATGGCTAAAACTGTACCTTCCTTAATGAGCTTTTATGTTGACATATTCATCTAGGAATTAGGATAGTTTATGGCTATTCTTTCCTTTTCCTTTTCTTCTTTTTTCTTTTCTTTAATAAAATAAGATAATTTATTTGGAGATGGGAAAAGGGGGAAGAGAGAGAACAGGCATGGGGGATAGTTACTCTAGGATTTGGAAGTACTCAAAGGGAATAATTCTAGCTCATTATCTGCAGCTCTTTTGCATTGAGTCCTTATCCTGTGTAGGATTCTAGCGTCTGAATGGCTGCTGGGCTTGTCTTTTATCTTTATCTTGGGGTTCTTAAGGCAATGGCTTTTCCCTGTCCTTTGCTAGAGGGTAAGATTAAGGGTGGGTATTACAGACAGGTAGTGTAAATTTAAGGATTAAGTGAAGGGGAAGTTTGTGATCCTTATTTTAGTCACCATACTTAGAAACTTCCTTTGACTTCATCTTTCTAGTTCCTTGAGTCTGGCTGCTGAGGTCAAAGGTGACTTATGAACTTTTCATAAACCTCTGTGAGGCCTTCATCCTAATTTGTCCTTACCTATGAGCCCTGTGTCCCTACAGTCTACCCTCTAAGACATCTTTTCTTTGTCACAGGAGATGCTGAGGAATGTAATTTGATAGGGTGTCTACTTTGATTTTTTTATCAGTGTTCTATAAGATATGGTAGTTAATTCTACATGCTGACCAATAATAATAATAATAATAATAATAATAATAATAATAAATTAAAAAATCA
>NW_004524588.1:18868548-18879071 GCF_000260255.1 Octodon degus
AAATTAAAAAATCAAACTATACACAGTTCAGTGTTTATAGGACACATCATAAATTATCCTAAAAGCATTCTAGTAACAGGAGAACCAGTACTCTACCTTGTTATTTTCAGTAAGATTCTCTCAGTTCCGAGCTGTATCTTACTGTGTTAACTCTTTACAGCTCACCTGCAGTCGCAGTAGAATAGAAGTGACATTTTTCCAACTTGATGAAGTGACGGCATACACAGAGATCCTGTCAGCTCACTTTCATAACTAGCAATTAAAGTCACAAAGTTTACCTTTCTGTGTTCATTATTGTACTTTGTCTATTGTGCTTAGAGAAGAGTTTAAGCTTAAATATCTGGAGCAGACATTTCTTTTAGAGGAGAAGAATTAAATAAAATTAATACCTTCACATAGAATAAATGCCTACAAGAGAATTTGCACAGTAGCAAAAAGAAAACCAATGCGACTATGGTTACTTATCTGAGTTTTGTTTTAAGATCTTAAGAAAATTTCTTCCCTGTGACGGTGATTCACAGGCATGAAGAATCTTATGTGGAGAATTTATCTCTGAAAATATAACTTCTGTCTACTCATTTAGTTATTTTTCTTTTCACTTTTGTGTTTGGTACCAGAAATCAAACTAGAGACCTTGACCTTGCCATGCGGACACTTACTCAACTCAGTTATACCCCAGCCCTCTAATCTTTTAGAATAAAAACAATATTTATGACCTTTTTGTGTGCATAAAAGAATTCTGTTGACCTTCATAATTAGTGGAGCAGGATGTATCCTTTGATGTTCAAAACTCAATCTGAAGAAGAGCATTGATTAAATTTCACTTAGAGATCAGGCATGGTCGTACACAGCTGTAATCCCAGTGCTGTGGAGGCTGAAAACAGGAGGATCACTATGAGCCTGAGATGTGCAGTGAGACCTTATACTCTGTACATAAAAGATAAATAAATATGTTGTCTCAGCTTACAGGGTCTGGATCTAAAACAAAAATTAATTAATTAATTAATTTAAATGCCTAGGCTTGAGCAAGCAAATCTTTTCAGAAACGTCTTATGTTGCTTTTATCCTACTCAAAAGTAAGAAATGGAGTTATTTCTAAGCTTTTCAAAGATCTAAAGGATTTCTAAAATTTAAAAAACAAGGGCAACACATGGAGATACATTACAAATGGAATCTTTAGGAAATGTATAGGGGTAAAAATCCATGCCAAAATTCAAATGTTCAGTTCAAATAAAGGACTAGTAGATGATAGAAGAGTGAGATCCAGGAGTGGAGCTTTAATGAGAAACAAAAAGATGCATTATGAGGAGTGGGAGAGAAGAAAGCAAAGTGCCACCTCATCTGGCCACTCTTTCTAGGAGCTTCAACTAAGTGCCAAGTCTTTGCAAAGTTTAATGGGGATGCAATTGAGCCACAGAACTTTTTGGGAAGTAGTAACAAAAATAAGTCTCTATACCCTGGTTTCCTTCGCTCGCTTGCATCTGTAATGGTGTGTCCCACAATGGCTATTTGCATCAACTTCTCTTTAAAACATGATAACAGCACATCAGGTTCTAGAGTACTTAAAATGCTCCAAGAAACTTTACTTCTTTGAACCAGAATGATGAGTCAATTCAAGTGCTGGCCATGTTTCACATTATTTATTCTCTTACATTTCCTTATTTGACTTAAAGCAGAGTAATAACATTCACATTTGATTAACTACAGACCGTAGGAGAGATTTTACTGGTGCACACTTAGAATTGCAGCATCCTCGGAATCTGAATCAGAAGGATCACAAGTTCATGCGCAGACCAGGCAACTTAACAACATAGTGAGACTCTGATTCAAAATAATAATGAGCATAAATAAATAAATAAATATCTTGAGATGTAAGCCAGTACAAAGGCCCTAAGTTTAATTACCATTACTAAAAGGAAACAAAAGAAAACAAAACAAAATGACAGTGATTTCAAAAGAAATTTTTGCATCAGGTAGAAGATTACATAGTTGGATAGAGCTCCCAGAAGTAGATGAGCCAGACTGAACACAGACAGAGGCCGACATATTTGCTCAGTCGAAGAGACAACTCAGCTCAGAATGCCCAGGTCAAAGGAGCTCGTGTCCGCAGAGCACAGAACCAGAGAGGAGAGAGATGCAAGATGTGAAAGTCTGACTTGTTTTTCAGTAGAGAAACTGATGTGCCCACGAGCGTGGGAAACACACCTGCAGCTGATAAAAGAGCCAGCTGGAAGGCTGAGAGGGACAGTTCTGGAAGATCACACAGGTTCAAAGGTGTTGCTTTCTCCTATCATCCTAATGGCCAGCTAATCAAGGGCATATAATGATTCTAAAATGATTGTGTGTATAGTAATAGTTTTAAAATGCGTAAGACAAAAAGACAAATAGAATATCCACAATTATAATTGAACATTTCAGCACAAGTAGTGTCAAATCTGTACAAACCTTCCCAAAAGCTAAAGAGGATTTGATACTTTGCTACTTTGCTCATATAAGTCATTACTGTTCTGACACCAACTGGAAAAATTCATTACAAGAAAATAGAGGCAACCATTGCTCTTAAACATAGATCTAATAAGCCATAGCGCAGTATATGCCAATAGAATCTAATAATATGCAAATGAAAGAACACAATGTTATTCCAGGAAGTATGAGATTTAACATTTCAAATAGATCAATATGGCTTACCATATCATCAAACTAAATATGAAAAAAAGATAATTGCAATCGATGTAGAAAAACAAGACATAGGATTATATTGAATATCAATTTCCAACTTTAAAAATGTGAAACGCTCTCAGCATATGAGGAATAGACAGGAATCTGAAAAACGACATCAGCAAACATACTTGTATATAATCTTAAATTTTGTATTAAGGATTGAATGCTTTTCTGCCTAAATTAGGAAAAAAAATCATTTTTTTCTTTATACTGGAGTTGTAGCTAGTGTGCCAAGGCAAGAAAAATAAATAAAACACCTTCAGATTGTAAAGAAAGTCATTCTGTTCTATTTTCAGACAACATGATCATGCAGGCATCTACACAAGAAGCTGTTGGAAATAATAAGTGAGATTAGCAAATTTTCTAGAGATGAGATCGATGTATAATAAACAAATTTGTGATCTACCGACTAGCAATGATCAACAGAAGTTTATACAACGCTTGTATTAATATTAAGAGCATACACGGTTATTATGAATGAATATGATGAAAGGTGGTAACATTGCAAAGCAATAATATGAGAAATTAAAGAAGACAGAAATTAATGGAAAACCTCTTACATTGGTAAAGTTGTTCTGCAGTCAACACAAGTCCTGTCAACACCCAGCACATTTGGTAATCTCATATTCGTGTGGAAATTCAAATGAGCAGAGAGGTTCAAACAACTTTTTAGAAAACTACAGTCGGATAACTTATACAATCTGACTTCAATCAAATTATAAAAGCTATAATCAGTGTAATTTGATATTGTTATAAAGATAAATAGGCCAATAGAAAGGAAGAAGAAAATTCAGAAACTGATTTTCAATAAAAGTATAAAGCCCTATTTTATAACCACATGAAAAAAAGAATTCTAATCTATACCTTGCAGCATAAAGTATTAACTGAAATTAAATAATAAGCCAAAATGTAAATTTACCTGGGTGTGACAGCAGGGCTGGGGAGATAGCTCAGTAGAATAAGTGCCTGCCTGGGAGGGAAAGCACATGCCTGTATCCCCAGTGCTCAGGAGGCTGAAGCAGGAAGATAGCTGGAATTAGGAGGCCAGCCTGGGCTACAAAGTGAGTTCAGGCCAGCCTAAACTTCATATGGAAAACCTGTCTTAAAAAAACGCAAGCAAGGACTGGCCAAATAGCTTAGCAGATTAAAGCACCTGCAAACAGATGCAGGAGCCAGGGGTTTGATCCTTGTGCCTGCCATACAGGGCCTGCCCCTGCGGTGCACTGAAACGGCAATTGAGGCTGGGCATGGTGGCATGGGCCTGTAATCCCAGCTCTTGGGAGGCTATAAACAGGGGGGATCACTATGAGTCCGATCTAGTAGTGAGAACCCGAACACCCTGCAGACCCTTCCATAAATTACAAAAGAATAAGAAAAATGCAAGCAAAACAAAAAAGAAAAAGGAAATTTCACCCTAATCTCTAAAGATCACCATTTCTTTTCATCTTAAGTCAGGTAAAGATTTATCACATAAAACCCTAAAAGCACAAATAACCACAATCACACCAGCTGACAAATCAAATGCAGAAGCCAAGCATATTGGTCATGGAAAGCCACAAACAAGGGGAAAATACTTTTCAATTCCTATAGTGCTCTGTAGAATATATTTATCTCAAACTAATAGTGAAATAAATAAGAATTATAAATTATTTATATAAACATTGTAGTATGTTATATGTTATAAGCTAATATTTTGAGGAAACTATTCAAAAATTGCACAAATACAAAAGAAGCACAAAAAAGATATTCAAATAAGGGGCAGGGAGATAGCTCATTGATGCAAACATCTGACTGGAAAGTGCAAGCTCCTGGATTGGGTTTCTGGCACCAAAAAATCAGAAAGGAATTTGATCAAAGGGCCTTCTTCAGTTTCCTTCAGTGCACCCCTCAGCTCGTAGTTCCTTCCCCTGGTCCAGCTCTCCATAGCTATCTTCTCCTCAGCAAGCGTTCTGTACAATATACTCAGGCTTAGCTGTTTCACTGGGTCTTATGTAGAACACAGGATGATTTTATTTGTGAAATTTATGCCTGGTGATATCAGTCTATTTTGTACTATTCAATATTTTACTTTTTTCTAAGGACATGAGTGACACAAAACACACTGTCTGGAAAGTGCACATGCTTAGGACTTCTTTGTATACCAATGAAAGTACCGCCACAGTGGAGATTGAACGCATCCATCGCTTTCAAGGTTTCCTCCTGTACACTGTGCTTTGCACGATCTTCTATGGCTCATAAAACATAAAACCTATTAAATATGTGCTCATGCTTTTCCCTTTTTAGTCTGTGTTCTGATATCGGCACCTCAGCCATGAGCCTAGGATGGATGAGGTAATTATAACGTTATTCCTGTATAGTAAAATTTAGAATAACTGTCCCTAAAAGCTAAGCAAGAGAAAAATGAATATAAAACCATACTTGTTGGCATACTCCTGTAGTCCCAGCATTCATGAGGCTGAAGCAAGAGGATCCTTTTGAGTTCAAGAATTTTTTCTTGAATTGTGTAGAGCCTTTATCTCAGAGGGAGACAGAAAGAGGGAGAGAGAGAGAGAGAGAGAGAGAGAGAGAGAGAGAGAGAGAGAGAGAGAGAGAGAAAGAGAGACAGAGAGAGAGACAGAGAGAGACAGAGACCAACAGACAGGCAGACGGACAGACAGATAGATGGACACAGAGAGGGCAGAGACAGAGAGAGACAGGGACAGAGAAATTAAAAGGGAAAATGTACAAAAAATGTGTAACTACATTTGCATCCAATTACAGAAAAGGAACGCTGTCTCCTAATGATGGAAAGTGGGGGAATCCTTTACAGCATTCCTGCAGTGCACGGCTACCACCTGGGAATGAGTGCAGGTGGTAGAGGTACACGGCAGGAACAGACTGGGAAGGACAGAGGAAATCTTAATAATGATTGACACCTTCAATCTCAACTGCAGTGGTGCTTTCATGGGAAATCCTAAACCTGTTCACTTTCTAAACCATTTCTTGTGCATCAGTCATGTTCTTAGAAAGAAGTGAAATATTGAGTAATACAAACTGGTGGGGTGAGGTTAGAAGTTTTCAAATAAAGCCATCTTGATCATTCCCTATCTGTGTCCCTTCTTTTTCCACTGGGACTCTGGCTGTGCCCCTCAGAGGGGCAGTTTCCATCAGGATGCTAGCCTAGATCTCAGAACTCTCTGTTAATTTCTGTGTGTTCTCTTGAATCTCTGTAAGATAACCAAAGTGACCCAGGCTGGCCTGGTGTCTCCTTTGAGAAAAGTGAAGGCCATCACAGGAAGACATTCCACTGACACCTGAGTCAGAGGGGTGAGCTCAGTGGCCGGCAAAGCCACCCGGTGGGTGGTCCACAGGTGTCAATAAATGCTTGCTGTTTTAAATATTCTTTTTTTTCTCTTTAATGTATGTGATACAGGGTCTCACTATGCAGCTCAGACTCATAGTGATCCTCCTGTTCTCAGCCTGCCTAGCACTGGGATGACAAACGTGCACCACCACGCTCAGACTTGGTGGCCAGCTCAGCACACCCGAGGGCAGGGCCAGCAGCATTTGGAGTGGGGAATTTAACCCTCATCGCTGTGCTTGCCTAAGCAGACGCTTTGTCTGCTGAGCTATCACACCTGCCCTAATGCTTGTTATTTTAAATGACCAGAATTCCTTTTAGTTTGTAATAAATAATAGTTAGTATGACCTCTACAAATCTGGTTGGGGAGTTACCTTGTTAAGCTCTGGAGCATGTGCAAGAATTTCCTCCTAAGGAATATTTGCAGAATCCTTTATAGGAGATCTGATCTCCTTATTATTAACTTCACTAAGTACTTTCCGGGTCTACATGCTTAGTAATGTACTGATTGTTGTATGATATCAAAAATATAAATGCAAAACAGAGGCCATACTCAGAAAGTTTAACATCAATGGGGAGTATAATTCAAATAAAAGATTATTACTAATAGAAAAAGCAATACAAATAATAATAGCAGGCAGAATTATGAAATGTAGACTATAGCAAGGAAAAAATTACAGGAACTCATAGATAACTTATGAATCTTCATATTATCATATTTAATCCTCAAAAAAGTTCAGTGATACAAACAATATTTTATTATTTCTGGATGAACTCAAAAATAAGAGAAAATCTAGTGTGTTTTGGAATTAGCTGAAAATCAATATTTAAATATTAGCAGTTAGAAATAATGGAACAATTTGAGGCTCAAATCATTGATTTTCAAAGGCCAGTCCAACAAAAAGATTTTTGGTAAACAATCACTGTACTGCACACTGTCTGGTCTTCACTCAAAAGATGCATGACCACAGGTCAGCTTCCTGTGCTGAGCGCCATGTAGGGTGTTCTCATACACACTCAGCGTTGTGGATTCATGGAAATGCTTGTGTCAATCTGCGAGGGGCTTAACCAGCGTAATGTCCAGTTAGGTGGCCTATTATGCTTTGCCTCTGTTACTCTTCTCTCTTCTCTCTTCTCTATTTGCTTGGACAAGTACCTGACACCCAAAATGAAGGAAGGAAAGGTTTATTTAGCTCACAGTTACAGGAGGTTTCAGTCCCTATTCAGCTGGCTCTAAGCCAGCCTGGCACATGGCAGAGGGCAGCCTTTTATGGTGGCAGAAGACAGCTAAAGAGCAAGAGCAAGGGGAGGAATAACAGCACTAATGGCAACAGAGAGCAAGCCTGTCTCTCTGTCTCTCTTATGTTGCACTCAGGCAATCCACCTCAGAGTGGGTGAAGCACTCACACCCATAATCCCAGCAGTCTCAGACCCAAGAGCCCAGCCTTGGACCACCCATCATACCAGTGGATTACGAGGTAATCACAGACTCTGGAAGTCTACCCCATGATTGCATGAGGCTTTGGGGGGACACCTACAGACAAACTGTAACATATTTCAAATATCATGGCTAAGAAAGTGAGAACAATTCTGTTTCATCTAGAATAAAATTCTTAACTTCTTTAGGAAGGAGAGAAAGAATTTTTTCTTGAAGTGTGTAGAAGACCTTAGTTTTCAAGTAGGGAAAAACAGAAATACGTGTAGTGGATTGTTGACTGCTGGTCAACATGTTATACCTAGCTGACTTGCACTAGCGTGGTGTTGGGTGTGGGAGGCCCACCTGAGGATTGTGGCCATTAGTATAAGAGGCAGGAGAAGCTGTTGCTACACTGCTGGGGATCCTGCTTGGGGAAGCTGTTGGAGCTGCTGGAGGCTGCTGGTTCTCTCGGAGGACCTCGTCATGCTAGCTTTCCAGATGAACCCAGATGTTCTCATCAGAGGAGCAGTGCAGGGCCGCACTGTCACTGAGAATGGCTCTGTTTCACTTATGGGGAGCTCTGGTCCTCACCTGGAGAATTGCTTCCTGGCTCTGAAGGGGAAGATTGTGCACTGCTCAGCCTCCTGGAGAAGCTTGTCGTGTTGGCTTTCCAGATGGGAACTCAGCTTTCCTCATCACTGGAGGAGCTCAGGACCTCACTGTTGCTGAGGATGGCTGTGGTACTTTAGGTGCAACTCTGTTTCTTACCTTGAGTGTTGTTTGCTGGCTCCAGTTCAGATCCTCCAGCCTGCTGGCACAGATCCTTCATCCCACTGACGGAGAGTTCCTAGCTTCTACCACAGAACTTTGTGCCTTCCCAGTGTAGATCCGTGAAGAAGTCCTGCACAAGACATTGTCATGCACCCTAGTGCTCCAGGTGGACTTGTGAGACGCATTGTTATGGGCTCCAGGCTTTCAGCTGGACTCGTGTAGGATGCCAAGATCCAGGCCCTCAGCAGGGTTCTGTGGCCTGTAGTGTATGACAGATGTCCTGTACTCTTGTGTATGATTCTTTGCATGACTATAAAATAATCATATAAAATGTGTCCTGTATTGTACTGTTCCCCTTGCACAGAGCCCACACCATGACAGTAGTCATTCCATTTTCTCGCAGGCAAAGCTTTCTCTGATTGCTGCAAAATATCAAGTAACTTCTTTTATATCAAGGCTAATTTACATGTCATAGAAAAGCATTATCTTCTACTTTGTTTTGTTTCATTGTGAGCTCTAATCAACTATCAGAATGTCATAGCTCCTCTGAAGCTATAAAATTACAGAAAATAAGAATGCAGACAGGTTTGACATGTATATTGTCTACCATACCAGGCACAACAACTAGTGTCCCAACGTTTAAAGGAAAAAAATGTTGTTTATCATCAAAATGATCCATTATCTTTGGAAACAAAACAGTTCTACAAGCTAAATAAATTATCTTCAGAAATACCTGGCCTAATTTTCAATGCCTTTAATAACTTTTTTCCATCCAAGTACATATTCTATTTCTAATAGGTGTGGTGTATTTATACACCACAGTATTACTCAGCTGTAGAAAAGATAAACTTAAGGCATTTCTAGTTAAATGGACGCAACTAGAGGCCATACTCATAAGTGAGATATATCTCACCTGCATGTCTACATATTATAGTATCTTCCTAGTGTAATAGCCTGAAAGAGTAAGTAAAATCTGAAAGGTACAGTAGACACTATGAAAGAGAAATAATCAAGTCAAAGAGAAGGAACAACTGGAAAGAGAGAAAGGAGAAAAAATAAAGTAGAGAAATACACACACACACACACACACACACACACACACGGTAGCTTGGATAATTGAACTGCTGATTTCTATTGAAAGGAGCAGGTAATGTTTTCTTTTTCCTTTTTATTTTTTGGGACCAATTTTGTGTGCTTCCATCTGGTAACCTGTACACCTAATCTGAAGAGAACAATATGCACTATAACAATCATTTCTGAATTCCTTTCCTTTTTTTTCTGTTTCTTTTTTTCCATAATTTTATTGAGAAATAAATAGCAATGAGACAGTTTCAAATCAAATTGGTAGGACAGTTTCAATAATTAACACATTGCATACATTCTTCCTACTGGTTAATTGCTGTACAAGATGCAGACATGATATCCTGTTTACAAACACCATTAGAACAAATCCCTTTATTCATTAAGAGAATGTAACTATATATCTCAGCTAACCATTTTGAATACACAGATACAAAATGGACATTCATCTGTATCCCCTTTTTGTGTTAAGTTCCATTATTTGAATATTATAGTTGTGTTAACTCAGCAAAATATTCTAAAAGAGTCCAGTAGTCCATGATAGTACTGGGTCTTCCGCTTCACTGGCAATGTCAGACATTGTTGACCTGAGTCCCCTACAGCTCAATATAACAGCATGGCTTTACTTCTTATACTTCGTTTTTATACTTTTCTGCTGGATGGTTAAGACCAAGGTAAAGCAGGACCTATGCAACAAGAGTTGTAGCTTTTGGGTCTCATAAGGTCAGTGAAATCCCCTCAGGATTTATCTTCAGATGCTATACCTCAGATTGTAGATACTTTGTCAGTGTCAGCCATGTGGATGAGTCTCAGCCATTGCTTGGCCAATGTGCTCTCTGGGAAAGCCTGAGAGAATGTTTTCTCTCCATGTAACTCTCCTTAGGCACACTCTACATCATTGATCACTTTCCTTTCTGGCCCCATAATCTCCTTGATCAGAAAATGCAGGAAACTCTACCGAGTTACGTGATGTTACAGTACAAGTTCTCATATGTTCTGAGTCTCAATTGACCTTGGAAGGCTAAGGACAAATGTTGGCTTTCCCTGTGGCCCTCCTTTTTCTCTAATTTTGGTCTTCAAACTTAGGATGTTAACTCTCCAGAAGACAAGCTTATTGTTATTACCATACAACCTAGGCTGTTAAGCTTAACCTCACTATCTGTCTGAATATCAAACATCTTAGGCATAACATGG